>NC_086445.1:332664275-332829275 GCF_028390025.1 Pseudophryne corroboree
TATATATATATATATATATGAGATTCTGTGTCTATATATATATATATATATATATATATATATATATAAATATATACCAAACATACCCTTATCCTGTGCTATAGTATTGCTGCCCTCTAATACGATCCTTCTGTTAGCCAGGACCAAACAACACACACCTCCAAACAATGAATCAGAGGGCGCTAATAATCACTTTCCAATTATACCAGCAATATAATTCACCACATATATAACGATTAATAACAATTTATTAAAAGCACATTATGCAAACATTATTGAAGTCCACCCAGAGTGCGTATGTATATACATATTTACGTAGGGATGTAATCTATCCATATTAAAATAATTGGCAATAATTTACACTATTTCCATTCAGGATCCTTATCTAGTTTACTGATTGGACCTTCACATATTATGGATAGAGGTCCCATTAGTCCATAAGTAAGTTCCTTAAAGAGTACATACAGGTATTTTTTCTACACACATGGAATGTAAATAGATGACATGAAATTGTTTTGTAGAATTGTTCAACCAACCAGAACTGTAAAGTGGTTCAACAGGCCTAAATATTCCTATGATTGTAATTTTTTTGGATTGATTTTATAGGTATGTACTGCTATGAGGCATTCAATTATACCATGTACTGCACTGATTATGTGGTGGGTTGATTATGCCTGGAATTCTATAGCACTTAAATTGATTGCGGCATTCATGACTGTATGTCTTCATCTCCTCTGAACATAATGTTATGATTACTTGATTATATGTCCTCATCTCTCCTTTTTGTAACATTAATTGATTTGGAATTTTATTGTAATTATTATGAATTTTTGTATGTAAATTTTTTTTTTCTATTTTTTATTGAAATGTATATGTCTTTACCAGCTGTACTGACCATCCCTCTGAAGAAGTCCGTATAAGACGAAATGCATCAGGGTTGAAGAGAGAGAAAAATACCCTTCATTTAATCTATGACACAATATATTGATCTGCGTATTTGAAAGGGTTATCTTTGTTTGCATAATGTGCTTTTAATAAATTGCTATTAATCGTTATATGTGGTCAATTATATTGCTGGTATAATTGGAAAGTGATTATTAGCATCCTCTGATTCATTGTTTGGAGATATATATATATATATATATATATATATATATACATTATGTATATATATATATATATATAATGTGCCAAAGAGGGTAACTTGCTATGTTCTGATGTCCAGAACAGGACTCACTCCCTGAGATAAGGGTCAGACAGGGCTAAAGCTGTTTCCTACAGCAAAATATTTACACACAGCTGCCAGGGATGGTTCTACACCTTGTTGCGCCCAGTGCAAAAGTTTCCACTGGCAAACACCCCCCACTCCACGCGCGCAGCAAAACAGTTAGTGCACGTCAGAGGCGCACAGCAAAAAATAGGGGCGTGGCTTCATAGGGGAGGGGTGTGGCCACAGTTATGCCCTCAGATTTGCCCCAATTAGTTGTGCCCCCCAGTTAATTTGCCCCCAGTAGATTTGCCCCCTGTAGCTGTGCCCCCTGTAGCTGTGACCCCAGTAGTTGTGCACCGTTGCTGTGCCCTTTGTTGCTTTGCCCCTAGTAGTTGTGCCCTCTGTTGCTTTGCCCCCAGTAGATTTGCCCCAGTAGTTGTGCCCCCTGTTGCTTTGCCCCCAGTAGTTGTGTCCCCTGTCGCTGTGCCCCCAGTAGTTGTGCCCTCTGTTGCTGTGCCCCCAGTAGTTGTGCCCCCTGTCACTGTGACCCTTAGTAGCCACTTACAAACACACACAAAAATAAAAAAAAATACTTACTACTGCCCCGCTCCTGCTTCCTGACCGCTGCTGCTGCTCCATTTGGCCTCCCGCAGCTTCTCTCTATGGGAGAGATGTCATGAAGTCTCTCCCATAGCAGCGCCGCATAGACACTAGAGGTCAATAATGACCTCTAGTGTCTGTCACTGGAGCTGGCTGCAGCAGACGCCAACACAGCCCACAGCATCTGCAGCAGCCATAAAGCGGGGTGCGGGTAGGCGGCGGTGCCTATGGGGTGACTGCGGCCATGCCTCCAGGCCGCAGCGTCCCGGGTGCAGGCACTGCTTGCGTGCACCACGAACCACTCCTGAGAGCTGCACTACTTTGGTGTAATTGCTGTGGAGTGTGTGAAGGGATAAAAAAATAGTGGTATCCACTGGGCAGGGCATCCGACACTGACTATCAGTAAGATGATAGCTAGGGCTGGTGGTGCATAGGCTTTGTTAGGAAGTCATCTCATATAAACAAATGTGCTGTTAAAATGGGTTGGGAATGCGTTACCGGCACTGGGGATCCCGGCGGTCAGTATACCTGCCGTTGGATCCTGGCAGCAGAATGCTTGCCACGCTGCAGGGTCAGTGGCAAGCTGTGCTCGCCACAGGTTCTATTCCCACTCTATGGGTGTCGTGGACACCCACGACTGGGAATAGTCGCTGCTAGTCGACGTGCCAACTGTCAGGATTTAGAGCTGGGAGGATGAAGGGGTTGGCCACCGGTCTCATATCTATATCCCGTTAAAACATTTGCGGCCATTTAGGGTTCGCTCAGGACCCAGTTCCAAAAAGCAGGCCCAAAAGACAAGACACACTGTATGTGCTCACAGACTAATAATGAATTGAAACTACTTGCAGTATGAAGGGAATTAATTTTATATGCACAACCAAATATAACAGCTTAACATGGAATGCAGAAAGTAGAATTAAGAAAACTTAATTTAAATTAATATTTTGGCAACCAACAGCAAACTAAATGAAAAAGAAGAATGCAATAAAGAAAAAACAGTTCCTGTAGAATAAAGGGCCTAATTCAGATATAGACACTAATACATTTGTAGTGGATGTGTGAAAATATGATGATGCGGTAACGAGCTGAATATGCATTGACACACTTTCCGGTGGCTTCGCAGAACCAAGCAACTATGGGGGTCATTCCGAGTTGATCGCTCGCTAGCTACTTTTTGCAGCCATGCAAACGCATAGTCGCCGCCCACTGTGGAGTGTATATTTGCTGTGCAAGGGTGCGATCGCATGTGCAGCCGAGCGGTACAAAAATAGTTTGGGCAGTTTCTGAGTAGCTCAGAACTTGCTCAGCCCTTGCGATCACTTCAGCCTGTCTGGACCCGGAATTGACGTCAGACACCCGCCCTGCAAACATTTGAACACGCCTACGTTTTTCCAAACACTCCCATAAATGGTCAGTTGCCACCCACAAATGCCCTCTTCCTGTCAATCTCCTTGCGATCGGCTGTGCGAATGGATTTTTCGTTAAATCCATCGCACAGCAGCAATCCGCTTTGTATCCGTACAATGCGCCTGCACATTGTGGTGCATACGCATGCGCAGTAGTGACCTGATCGCTGCACTGCGAAAAACTGCAGCGTGCGATCAGGTAGTGTTCATTCTAGCACCCTGCACCTCTCACAACCACTGCAGTTCCTTGTTCCTGCCTGGGGTGTCGCTCTCTGCTCTGGATGCTTCTAGCACACTGTGGTATGTATCTCATCACTGAGATACAGACCAGAGTGTGACAGGAGCATCCAGAACAGAGAGCGACACCCATGCAGGAAAGAGGAACTGCAGTGGTTGTGAGAGGCGCAGGGTGCTAGATTGAACACTAATCAGGTCGGAATGACCCCCTATGTTCAAATATGCAGAGATGGCTACAGATCCTTTGATAATGAACCCTATAGTCACGCAGAATGAGATGCTGATGCCATGTTTTTTGCATAGGGATTTTTTGCATATGGGATTACTTAATCACATGTGCAAAGAACTTGCTGCAGCTGGCATACACAACTGACTGTCCATGATGGCAGATTTAAGGGTCAGAGTTTCTTACCATTGCATTCTGTACTGCGGATGAGCATGTGTGATTTCTGCCTGGGACCATGACCAGTATTTACTAAAAATCCGAGTTTGGTCAATTTGTGTTTTTTTCTCTAAGTCCCAATCCGGGAATTCACTAAGCACCAATCTCGGCAGTGTCTGGTCTATTCATAATGGTTTGAATGACAACGTCCCGAAATATGAATGAATAGACCATCAGTCAAACGCGGCTGTTATTTCATAGAATACGGGAATTCACTATTCATTTGTATTTGGGTGTTAGTCTCTGTGGGCTCAAATGCGGTCGTATTTTTTTGCGATTCATTAAAAAAAGCAACAAAAAAATAGACCTGTTTTTTTCAGTCGTGTTTACATGTGTTGCAAATAAAAAATCACTCACACCTGAATTAGGATGCCTATAAAAGGATGTTAGGCCCATTTCAATACACCTACATTCAGAAATGGCAGCAGGACTGTGGGCCAGTGATCTTTTGTGTGCTGTGGGATTCCTCAGACTCAGACATCAGCCTGTAAGTACCCAGGGCCAAGAAACTGAACATGGTCAGCAGGTTGTACAGGTTCCGCGGAGGCTGCACAGGCCTTGTTTTTTTAGGGGGCGTTTAAACTTGAACGCATTGTCCGATGATAAGGTCATACAGATGTTCCGTCTAAATCGTAACAACATTTTCCGTCTGTATGACATTGTCAAACTGGGCCTAGACCCTGAGACAGCACGCTCTCGTCCTGTCTCAGGCCTGCACAAACTCCTGGCTGTGTTGCACTTTATGGCTACTGGCAGCTTTCAGGCTGTGTCTGGGGATGTCATAGGAATCTCACAGCCCTCATTTTCAAGAATCTTAACACAGGTGATGTATACCTAACAACCTCTTCTGTTTTGTGTTTGTTTTAATTTCTTGGTGGCCAGTTCTGTCCTAAAATCTCAAGTTTATTGTTCTTTAAAATGTTCACACAGATTTTGGCTGTTTTGCGGCCACACATCGAGGCCTCAATCTGCTTCCCTACCCAGGAGTCTCAGTGGCATGCCGTCAGGGTAGATTTCTATGAGCTGGCTGGCATGCCCAATGTGCTTGGAGCCATAGATTGCACACACATTCAGCTGAGACCACCTAGGGGCAGGCAGCACATATATACAAACCGCCATTTTGAACACTCCACAAATGTGCAGGTGGTTTGTGATGCAAATCTCAAAATAATGAGTGTTGTTGCTGGTTACCCTGGGGGCTGCCATGACTCCTTCATCCTCAGTCAGTCATCCCTCTTTGATAAGTTTGAGGACGGACAAATGCCAGATGGATGGCTGCTGGGTATGTAATTTGATATGTGTAGGCCTGCGTAGACTTTGCGCAAATACAGGTGCAGATGTATTAACCTGTAGAAGGCATAAGGAAGTGAGAAACCAGTGATCTGTGCAAGGTGTTAAAGGCACCAGCCAATCTGCTCCAATATGTAAATTAACATTTAGGATCAGATTGTCTGCTGCCTTTATTACCTTGCACATATCACTGGTTTTTCACTTTCTTATGCCTTCTACAGGTTAATACATCTGCCCCACAGTGTGTTACTTATGCGTTGCTGTATCTTCACATGAATCACGTTACTATATCTGTCTTTTAGGTGATGGAGGATATGGCTGTTTCTCTTGGCTTCTAACTCCATTGTCCCGACCTGATACCCCTGCTGAACACAATTACAATCATGCACATAAGTCCACACGGAATGTGATAGAAAGATGTTTTGGTGTGCTGAAATCTAGGTTTCGGTGTCTGGATAAGTCTGGTGGCCTTTTGTTGTATAGTCCCTCCAAGATGACTCAAATTGTGTACTGCTGCTGCTTTCTTCATAACATGTGTTTGCAACAACATCTGCCACATGTTGAGGAGGAGGAGGAGGAAGAAAGCAGCCAGCAAGCAGAGGAATTAGAGACATCTGGTGATACTTGGAGTACTGATGTAGGGAGGCAGGTTAGGCAACACATCATCAATAGCTATTTATAAGGTAAGCTTGGTTTGCTTATTTCATTTGTTGTGTCTTCATAAATAGATGTTTTGTTTTTTTGATCAAAAACCATTACTCAGAATGTGTCTGTCTCCTTGACACATACAAACATACCCTCGCTATATGATCAACAAATGTTGCATGTGTATTGTGTGTCTTTTTAATATCAAAACAACAGATTATGAGTGGCATGCATTAAGTCTGGATAAGTGTTTGAAATCTTACAGTGCTAATTTGTTACAAGCCCACATCATCCATTTATTATTTCACTTTATCATTGTGTGTAATGTCCTAATGCACAGGTTCACAAACTCGGCCCCCAGGACCACACACAGTGCATGTTTTTCTCGTAACCCAGTAGAAGCACAGGTGTATGAATTACTCACAGACATATGTAAAAAGGTTCACAGGTGGAGCTAATTATGTCACTTGTGATTCTGTGAGTAGACCTAAAAAACATGCACTGTGTTGGTTCCTGATGGCCGAGTTTGAGAACCTGTGTTCCCAAAAAATACTCCTCAACATATAATTTGTTTGCCTTGAGGAATACATGTGTCCCTATGTGTGACCCACCATCATATTTAAGACTCACAAACTTACTGTAATCAGGAATAATTTATTTCCTAATGTTTGATGCTGTAAACTTGATGATGTGTAAGTAAATACAC
This sequence comes from Pseudophryne corroboree, assembly GCF_028390025.1. NCBI lineage: Eukaryota > Metazoa > Chordata > Amphibia > Anura > Myobatrachidae > Pseudophryne > Pseudophryne corroboree. Next base: position 332,670,812 of record NC_086445.1, read on the forward strand.
AGTTTGCCACACATATACATTATTATAACCAGTTTTTTTTTATTTTGTTAAAGTACATATTTGTTTGTTTCAGCATCATGTGTAAAAACATGCTTAATATTTTTTAGCACACACACACCTGGCCCAACAATACTGACATTCATTTGGACAATGTTTTAAAAACAAAACAAAGGCAACATATTACAAGCTTTTTACGCCACTCAATTGTGTTCATCTTGTAATGTTGTATAGATAAGCTAGCTAAGATATGTATCACTAACATTGTAATTTTGATTGTCTGCAGGCAAAGAGAATGATTGGAATCTAGAAAGAGTAATGATTAGAAAAAAATCAAGTGGTCACTTTACTTCCTGCTAAAGACATTCTGCCTGGCAGGCAATTATTGTATCTGCAGGCAAAGAGAATGATTGGAATCTAGAAAGAGTAATGATTAGAAAAAAATCAAGTGGTCACTTTACTTCTTGCTAACATGTATGTGTGGCTCCATCAACATTTTCCTCCTCCAAAACCCCCAAAAAATGACAAGGAATAAATGTATGAACTATTTTTTACACTTAATTTGGTGCACTTATAATTAATGATGTTAAAAAAAAAGGGCCAAGGAGCTAAGTGTGCTATTTTGTAAAGCATCAAAAACACTTGCTAACTTTACTTATCACAAATGTCTAACTTCTTTTTGTTATGTTTTTTTTGGTGGCTGCTTGTCCTGCCCTTTGCCTTTAGCACTGTCATGTTGGCGTGCTCTGGTGGACCGTCTTGGTGGTGATGAGACTGGCGTGATATTTGGAGTAGTCGTACCAGAACTGCTGGTTGTTTGCTGTTGGTGCATGCATCTGAGTGTTTCATTCAGGTTAGTGAGGGTGGCATTGAGTTCACGTGTCGCAGCATTTTGATTGTCTACTATTCTGAATAAAATTTCATTAATCTTTTGACTGTTTTGAAAAATGCTCATATAACTTTGCTGTTGTCTGTGCTGTTCTTCCATTAGTCTGTGCTGTTCTTCCATTAGTCTGTGCTGTTCTTCCATTATGCGCTGTAAGTTGCCCATGACCTGTGTAATGTCTGTACGCATGAGTTCCATGGTATTGCCTATTCTGGTTGTTTGCTCATTTTGTCGACTCAGATTTCTTGAGATTCTTCTGAGGTGAGATGGTAGGCTTGCAAATATTTGTGTCTGCTTACGCAGGCAATCTTCATTAGTGGCCTGCTGTCTAGCCCAAATAGTCCAAAACACCTGATCAGGGCCTTGTGTTCCTGGTGTTGTTGGGCTGTGTTGTGGTGGGGGTGGTGTGCTTTGCTGTGGTGGTGTACTCACAGGTGCTGGGGGGCTCATTCCTTGCATTAATGGCTGCATTTCTAAGATGTTTGTCTCCTCCATGTCACTGTGTTGGTGTTGTTGCGGAGGGATGCTGTTCCCAGGACTCAAAGCTGAAATGTTAAACATATCTCCGTTAGCTATCCATATGGTTGGGAAATGATATAAAAACACTACACATGGAACACATGTCATTCACTGTTGCTTTAAACTATTCTGCCTAGCAACATCATCACTCATAGCTTAAATACATACATATGCCTGTTTGTGGCAAATGTGTCTGGTTACTTAATTGTGAAAGCAAACACTTTAGTTTTATTTTAGCTCACACATACTCCAGCATAAAAGAAACATTGAAATACATAATGTGTTACCTTATAGCTTTGTTCAAACAAACATAGTAATGTTTTTGTAGGTATTTTGCAATGTTACCTTAAGCACACATGAGATTTTAGGAAAAACAAACTTACTTTTTACAAACAAACCAACATGCTTTCTTGTTGCAGCATCTTAGACCCAATGTCATACTGTATGACTCAAGTGGACATACATATCTTTACTGGATGTGGACAAGGCCATTTAGTTTGGATTCCATTTCAGCTTTTACTTACTGCGGTAAGTATTTTTGTTTTGGATGTGTTTGGACTTAATGCGGTTGTGACTGATTATGATTATGTTCTGACATTTTACACTTTTTTTACAGTTTGATACTCACAATCAAGATGAGGGGAGTGTGGATGACGTCTTGGAGGTGTGTCCAAAATTTGGAGTGGGGGGACAGAACATACGGACGATAATCTACGTGGCGGGGTAGCCTGCTGTGTTTGTGGCGGGACAGACGACCTTGCTTTCTTTTCGGCCACAGGTTTCTTGTGGTGATGTCTAACAGAAGAGCCACTTCTGCTGCTCCATACTTCTTTTGATGGACCTTTTAATGAAAGTGCAATTTTGTTATGGCCATTCCTTTACAAGCATACCCTATACTACAATGGACACTTTACCTGCTTCCGCAGCGTCATCATCATCAGATGTGTTAGGATTTACTGGCCGACGAGTAGTACTGCTTTTTTCAGAAACTGTATAAAATTAGATATATTCATAAATCATGCTATTGTGTATACATCCACCCATTATGCTTATAAACATGTTTTCCTTTAGAAATGCTTGGTTTTTAATTCAAAAAACATAAGGACCAGAAATACCAAAAAAAAATCCACAAAAAAAAAATATGCACTATGGCAACATCAAGACAGGCAAACATGTACAGGACACTGACATAGGCAACAAGTTAAAGGAATGGGTTTTTATTTTTATAAAAAAACACAAATTAATTTTGTATTGTTTATAAAAATAATACAGATGCAATATCTAATTGGCTCTGTGATGTGGCACTCCAAATACACATTACCACTATATGACCACACAAAAAAACAAGCAAAAGTAAAGTTTTAAAAAAATGCAGTATGGTGTCACGGTACAAATAGAAGCAAAAAAAAATTGTAAATATTTTTTTTTAAAAAACATTCTGTTAAGCTGACATTACACATGTAAGTGGTTTACAAACCACTTTCCAGTACTCCAGCCTCTAACATGACAACGACTTAGTTTAATTCCAAAAAACATGGTTCACTTATATATAAAACATAGTCATAATTTTTAACGAAAAAAACGGCCAAAAGGAAATCATTATTGCAGGACAAATCAGAGACACAACAAGTCCAAACTACACATGCTAAATATCTGTCTGAAAAACACATGACATACAATAAAGTAAGATGTTACATTGGCTTTTAGCTAACACATGACCCAAAACAATGTATTTGCAAACACACACTTGAAGATGGGAGTAATATGCAACGTCACATGACACAGATTACAAAATACAACTTATAATAAAAAATGTTAAAAATAAACAACACATGCTCACCATTCTTCCTTGGCCTATCTGAATCCCGGACATGGGTTGCAGAGACAACTTCAGGAGGTATGACACTCCGCATGCGCTCCTCATACTCCAGATATCTTGCAATATAGGGCTGCCCACCACCGGTTTGCCGAACCGACTTGGCCTCCTTGGCTATTTTGGACTTGACACGTCGCCTTATGTCATAGTACCGTTTGCGGCATGTGTCCTCCGTCCGCTTGACCACCCCCTCACTATTGACAGCAGAAACAACTTTCGACCACAACACCGTCTTCCTCCGTGTTGGCACCTTGGCGGACTCAGGGCCAAATAGCTGCCTCTGATACTTCATCAGCTCACGCACCAATGCCACATTTTCAGCAAAACTAAACTTAACATTCTGCCCAGTCTTAGTAGTGGTGCGTGGCTGCGGAGCACTCTGACTGTCACCGTCACTTGAGGCTGCTGCAGCAACCTCACCCACCTCCTCCACCTCACTAACCTCACTAACACTCACCTCCTCCACCTGACCGACCTCCTCCCCCTCACTCACACCCTCCACCTCTGAGTCACACATAATTGTGTGTCTAAACAGTTAACACAGGAAAAAAAAAGACAAACAACACACTCCTCCACTACCACTACACAACTCACACACACACACACACACACACACACACACACAAACTGACAAGGGACTATAAAGAAAAATAACTTGGACTAAAAATGAGACAAAACCACAAAATACAAGACAACAAGAATGACAAGACAACTTTCAAACACAATACCACACTCAGAAATCGCTACCAACACTCCTCTTCAAACCACAAAATCACCTACCTACACAGCACAACCTCCCTCCTCCTCACCACTAACTAAACCTACGAGGTGCGGACGGTTTGGGGCGTATTTATTAGTGATGAGCGGGTTCGGTTTTTCGGAAACCAAACCCCCCCGAACTTCAGCCTTTTTACACGGGTCCGAGCCATGCTCGGATTCTCCCGCGTTGCTCGGGTAAACCGAGCGCGCCCGAACGTCATCATCCCGCTGTCGGATTCTCGCGAGACTCGGATTCTATATAAGCAGCCGCGCGTCGCCGCCATTTTCACACGTGCATTGAGATTGATAGGGAGAGGACGTGGCTGGCGTCCTCTCCATTATAGTAGAAAAGACACAGAGTGACTTAGTTATAATTGTGGGGAGGATTGGGGACGGGGAGCAGCTGTTAGGGAGTGCAGTGCAGGGTTTTGATTATAATAGTAGTGACCACCAGTTTAATCCGTTGGTTCTCTGCCTGAAAAAAACGCTCCACCATATCTGTGCTCAGTGTGCTGCATTGCTGCATGATATATCTGTGCTGAGTGCACTGCTCACACTGCATAATTGTGGGGACTGGGGAGCAGTTATAGCAGGAGTACAGTGCACAGTTTTGCTGACTGTGACCACCAGTCCAGTATACGTTTGTCTGCCTGAAAAACACTCCTGTGGTGGCTTTTTTTTTCTTCATACTAGTTTAGCAGTCTGCTGACAGTGTCCACCAGGTCCGTTATTATTATACAGTATATTATATATATAGCAGTACGGTAGGCCACGGCTGTACCTACCTCTGTGTCGTCAGTGCACTCGTCGTCCATAAGTAATATAATAATACTATACTATTCATCCATCTACATTGTATACGTGTGGTGGCTTTTTTTTTCTTCATACTAGTTTAGCAGTCTGCTGACAGTGTCCAGCAGGTCCATTATTATTATACAGTATATTATATATATATATATATATAGCAGTACGGTAGGCCACGGCTGTACCTACCTCTGTGTCGTCAGTGCACTCGTCGTCCATAAGTAATATAATAATACTATACTATCCATCCATCTACATTGTATACCTGTGGTGGCTTTTTTTTTCTTCATACTAGTTTAGCAGTCTGCTGACAGTGTCCACCAGGACCGTTATTATTATACAGTATATTATATATATATATATAGCAGTACGGTAGGCCACGGCTGTACCTACCTCTGTGTCGTCAGTGCACTCGTTTGTCCATAAGTAATATAATACTATACTATCCATCCATCTACATTGTATACCTGTGGTGGCTTTTTTTTTCTTCATACTAGTTTAGCAGTCTGCTGACAGTGTCCACCAGGTCCATTATTATTATACAGTATATATATATATAGCAGTACGGTAGGCCACGGCAGTACCTACCTCTGTGTCGTCAGTGCACTCGTCGTCCATAAGTAATATAATAATACTATACTATCCATCCATCTACATTGTATACCTGTGGTGGCTTTTTTTTTCTTCATTCTAGTTTAGCAGTCTGCTGACAGTGTCCACCAGGTCCGTTATTATTATACAGTATATATATATATAGCAGTACGGTAGGCCACGGCTGTACCTACCTCTGTGTCGTCAGTGCACTCGACGTCCATAAGTAATATAATAATACTATACTATCCATCCATCTACATTGTATACCTGTGGTGGCTTTTTTTTTCTTCATACTAGTTTAGTAGTCTGCTGACAGTGTCCACCAGGTCCGTTATTATTATACATTATATATATATAGCAGTACGGTAGGCCACGGCTGTACCTACCTCTGTGTCGTCAGTGCACTCATCGTCCATAAGTAATATAATAATACTATACTATCCATCCATCTACATTGTATACCTGAGGTGGCTTTTTTTTTCTTCATACTAGTTTAGCAGTCTGCTGACAGTGTCCACCAGGTCCGTTATTATTATACAGTATATTATATATAGCAGTACGGTAGGCCACGGCTGTACCTACCTCTGTGTCGTCGACTCGTCAGTGCACTCGTCGTCCATAAGTAATATAATACTATACTATCCATCCATCCATCTACATTGTATACCTGTGGTGGCTTTTTTTTTCTTCATACTAGTTTAGCAGTCTGCTGACAGTGTCCACCAGGTCCGTTATTATTATACAGTATATTATATATAGCAGTACGGTAGGCCACGGCTGTACCTACCTCTGTGTCGTCACTCGTCCTCGATAAGTAATATAATACTATACTATCCATCCATTTACATTGTATACCTGTGGTGGCTTTTAGTTGTGCGCATTAAAATATGGAGAACAAAAATGTGGAGGTTAAAAAAAATAGGGAAAGATCAAGATCCACTTCCACCTCGTGCTGAAGCTGCTGCCACTAGTCATGGCCGAGACGATTAAATGCCATCAACGTTGTCTGCCAAGGCCGATGCCCAATGTCATAGTACAGAGCATGTAAAATCCAAAACACAAAAGATCAGTAAAAAAATGACCCAAAAATCAAAATTAAAAGCGTCTGAGGAGAAGCGTAAACTTGCCAATATGCCATTTACGACACGGAGTGGCAAGGAACGGCTGAGGCCCTGGCCTATGTTCATGGCTAGTGGTTCAGCTTCACATGAGGATGGAAGCACTCAGCCTCTCGCTAGAAAAATGAAAAGACTTAAGCTGGCAAAAGCACAGCAAAGAACTGTGCGTTGTTCGAAATCACAAATCCCCAAGGAGAGTCCAATTGTGTCGGTTGCGATGCCTGACCTTCCCAACACTGGACGGGAAGAGCTTGCGCCTTCCACCATTTGCACGTTCCCTGCAAGTGCTGGAAGGAGCACCCGCAGTCCAGTTCCTGATAGTCAAATTGAAGATGTCAGTGTTGAAGTACACCAGGATGAGGATATGGGTGTTGCTGGCGCTGAAATTGACAAGGAGTATTCTGATGGTGAGGTGAGTCAGGCACCCGGGGAGACACCTGTTGTCCGTGGGAGGAATATGGCCATTGACATGCCTGGTCAAAATACAAAAAAAATCAGCTCTTCGGTGTGGAATTATTTCAACACAAATGCGGAGAACAGGTGTCAAGCCGTGTGTTGCCTTTCTCAAGATGTAATAAGTAGGGGTAAGGAAGTTAACCACCTCGGAACATCCTCCCTTATACGTCACCTGCAGCGCATTCATCATAAGTCAGTGACAAGTTCAAAAACTTTGGGCGACAGCGGAAACAGTCCACTGACCAGTAAATCCCTTCCTCTTGTAACCAAGCTCACGCAAACCACACCACCAACTCCCTCAGTGTCAATTTCCTCCTTACCCAGGAAAGCCAATAGTCCTGCAGGCCATGTCACTGGCAAGTCTGACGAGTCCTCTCTTGCCTGGGATTCCTCTGATGCATCCTTGAGAGTAATGCCTACTGCTGCTGGCGCTGCTGTTGTTGCTGCTGGGAGTCGATGGTCATCCCAGAGGGGAAGTCGGAAGATCACTTGTACTACTTCCAGTAAGCAATTGACTGTCCAACAGTCCTTTGCGAGGAAGATGAAATATCACAGCAGTCATCCTGCTGCAAAGCGGATAACTGAGGCCTTGGCAGCCTGGGCAGTGAGAAACGTGGTTCCGGTATCCATCGTTACTTCAGAGCCAACTAGAGACTTGATTGAGGTACTGTGTCCCCGGTACCAAATACCATCTAGGTTCCATTTCTCTAGGCAGGCAATACCGAAAATGTACACAGACCTCAGAAAAAGAGTCACCTGTGTCCTAAAAAATGCAGTTGTACCCAATGTCAACTTAACCACGGACATGTGGACAAGTGGAGCAGGGCAGACTCAGGACTACATGACTGTGACAGCCCACTGGGTAGATGTATTGCCTCCCGCTGCAAGAACAGCAGCGGCGGCACCAGTAGCAGCATCTCGCAAACGCCAACTCGTTCCTAGGCAGGCTACGCTTTGTATCACCGCTTTCCAGAATACGCACACAGCTGAAAACCTCTTACGGCAACTGAGGAAGATCATCGCAGAATTGCTTACCCCAATTGGACTCTCCTGGGGATTTGTGGCATCGGACAACGCCAGCAATATTGTGCGTGCATTACATCTGGGCAAATTCCAGCACGTCCCATGTTTTGCACATACCTTGAATTTGGTGGTGCAGAATTATTTAAAAAACGACAGGGGCGTGCAAGAGATGCTTTCGGTGGCCAGAAGAATTGCGGGCCACTTTCGGCGTACAGGCACCGCGTACAGAAGACTGGAGCACCACCAAAAACACCAGAACCTGCCCTGCCCTCATCTGAAGCAAGAGGTGGTAACGAGGTGGAATTCAACCCTCTATATGCTTCAGAGGATGGAGGAGCAGCAAAAGGCCATTCAAGCCTATACATCTGCCCACGATATAGGCAAAGGAGGTGGAATGCACCTGTCTCAAGCGCAGTTGAGAATGATTTCAACGTTGTGCAAGGTTCTGCAACCTTTTGAACTTGCCACACGTGAAGTCAGTTCAGACACTGCCAGCCTGAGTCAGGTCATTCCCCTCATCAGGCTTTTGCAGAAAAAGCTGGAGACATTGAAGGAGGAGCTAAAACAGAGCGATTACGCTAGGCATGTGGGACTTGTGGATGGAGCCCATTATTCGCTTAACCAGGATTCACGGGTGGTCAATCTGTTGAAATCAGAGCACTACATTTTGGCCACCGTGCTCGATCCTAGATTTAAAACCTACGTTGTATCTCTCTTTCCGGCAGACACAAGTCTGCAGGGGTTCAAAGACCTGCTGGTGAGAAAATTGTCAAGTCAAGCGGAACGTGACCCGTCAACAGCTCCTCCTTCACATTCTCCGGCAACTGGGGGTGCGAGGAAAAGGCTAAGAATTCCGAGCCCACCCGCTGGCGGTGATGCAGGGCAGTCTGGAGCGAGTGCTGACATCTGGTCCGGACTGAAGGACCTGCCAACGATTACTGACATGTCGTCTACTGTCACTGCATATGATTCTGTCACCATTGAAAGAATGGTGGAGGATTATATGAGTGACCGCATCCAAGTAGGCACGTCAGACAGTCCGTACGTATACTGGCAGGAAAAAGAGGCAATTTGGAGGCCCTTGCAGAAACTGGCTTTATTCTACCTAAGTTGCCCTCCCTCCAGTGTGTACTCCGAAAGAGTGTTTAGTGCAGCCGCTCACCTTGTCAGCAATCGGCGTACGAGGTTACTTCCAGAAAATGTGGAGAAGATGATGTTCATTAAAATGAATTATAATCAATTCCTCCGTGGAGACATTCACCAGCAGCAATTGCCTCCAGAAAGTGCACGGGGACCTGAGATGGTGGATTCCAGTGGGGACGAATTAATAATCTGTGAGGAGGGGGATGTACACAGTGAAAGGGGTGATGAATCGGACGATGATGATGAGGTGGACATCTTGCCTCTGTAGAGCCAGTTTGTGCAAGGAGAGATTGATTGCTTCTTTTTTGGTGGGGGCCCAAACCAACCAGTCATTTCAGTCACAGTCGTGTGGCAGACCCTGTCGCTGAAATGTTGGGTTCGTTAAAGTGTGCATGTCCTGTTTATACAACATAAGGGTGGGTGGGAGGGCCCAAGGACAATTCCATCTTGCACCTCTTTTTTCTTTCATTTTTCTTTGCGTCATGTGCTGTGTGGGGAGTATTTTTTTGAAGGGCCATCCTGCGTGACACTGCAGTGCCACTCCTAGATGGGCCAGGTGTTTGTGTCGGCCACTTGGGTCGCTTATCTTAGTCACACAGCTACCTCATTGCGCCTCTTTTTTTCTTTGCGTCATGTGCTGTTTGGGGAGTATTTTTTGGAAGGGCCATCCTGCGTAACACTGCAGTGCCACTCCTAGATGGGCCAGGTGTTTGTGTCGGCCACTTGGGTCGCTTATCTTAGTCACACAGCTACCTCATTGCGCCTCTTTTTTTCTTTGCGTCATGTGCTGTTTGGGGAGTATTTTTTGGCAGGGCCATCCTGCGTGACACTGCAGTGCTACTCCTAGATGGGCCAGGTGTTTGTGTCGGCCACTTGGGTCGCTTATCTTAGTCACACAGCTACCTCATTGCGCCTCTTTTTTTCTTTGCGTCATGTGCTGTTTGGGGAGTATTTTTTGGAAGGGCCATCCTGCGTGACACTGCAGTGCCACTCCTAGATGGGCCAGGTGTTTGTGTCGGCCACTTGGGTCGCTTATCTTAGTCATCCAGTGACCTTGGTGCAAATTTTAGGACTAAAAATAATATTGTAAGGTGTGAGGTATTGAGACTAGACTGGAAATGAGTGTAAATTATGGTTATTGAGGTTAATAATACTATGGGATCAAAATGACCCCCAAATTCTATGATTTAAGCTGTTTTTTAGGGTTTTTTGAAAAAAACACCCGAATCCAAAACACACCCGAATCCGACAAAAAAAATTCGGTGAGGTTTTGCCAAAACGCGTTCGAACCCAAAACACGGCCGCGGAACCGAACCCAAAACCAAAGCACAAAACCCTAAAAATTTCCGGTGCACATCACTAGTATTTATATGGTTGCGCACAGACACTCCTACTATCTGAGTCACAACCAATCACGAACGGGGATGAAAATCGAAACTGAAAGTGAAAATGCGGCCGCGGGAAAAAAAAAACCCTGCAGCGTTTAACTTAGTGAAAAAAACAGCAAATCCAACAAAAACACGTACGCAAACGACAATGACGGCCGTAAATGTGCCAAAAAAACCCGACTGGCATCGACATCGGTAAACACGAAAACCATAAAGTCTACTGCTTCGTAACTTTGCGTATATGGATTCAAAAAGTTGCATGAAAATGCCCCCGATACAACACAAGTTTAAACACTACACAAACCAACTCAAACACGAATATTAGTAAATATTGCCCCATGAGGGAAGTAGAAAATGGATGCCTCCAGTGAACTACCCTGAGAACCTTGGCTTTTGACTGTGAGGTTCACAACTGAGCTACAGTACTTCTGTGCTGACCACAAGATGGGGCTGATAACATAAATGACTGTAAACATACTGTAGTTAAGATGTATATGCTGAAGGCATGAAACATACACATTCAAGCTAGGGTTAATTTTTGTTGGGAGCCAATTAACCTAGAAGTATATTTTTGGATTGTGGGAGGAAACCGGAGTACCCAGAGGAAACCCATGTAAGCATGGTGAGAATATACAAACTCCACACAGTTAGGGCCATGGTGGGAATTGAACCCATGAACTCAGTGCTGTGAGGCAGTAATGCTAACTATTACACCATCTGTGCTGCCCTTACATAGAGAGAGAGAGAGAGAGAGAGAGAGAGAGAGAGAGAGAGAGAGAGAGAGAGAGAGAGAGAGAGAGAGAGAGAATATGGCCCTGTTGCTTGCAAATAGTTTCATCTTTGAATTTAAAATTATATTTTGTTTGAAGATCATGATTTCAATAAAGACATTACCAAACATGGTGATCTTCTCATCATATACAGTAGGAGAGCAAAAAGAAGCTGTTATGGTAATCATTCACCATCATAACACAACCAATCAAGTTATATATAACCATTATGCAGAACAGATACTTTGATCTTGCCATTAAATTTATTAATGGAATAATAACTATGCCAATACAGTATATACAAAGAAAACAAATCAGAAAAACATTCTTCTATCAAGCTGTCATAACCCATCTCCACTCACATGAGTCTTACCCTACTCATAAATGGTCAGGGTGAGATGAATAATGAGTGCTGATATACAGTTGAAACAATATCTGAATGAATTAATGAAGACATTCATCACAAGGGATTATGACAGAAACTTCCTGCTGTCCATAAAATAAAAAAACTATGAGCATCCCAAGAGCAAACACTTTATGTCACTATAACACAGACAATGGCTTATCTATAATGGGTGCAGTCTGTGCAGTGCACATGGGCCCCTGGGTCCAGAGGGGGCTCCCACCGCACACACTGCACCCATTTCTTCTATACTCACCTTTCCGGCATCCATCGGTGACTGTGTATGGGCCCCCTCCTCTCCTGTAGCTGTCACCGCTGCTGCTAGAGCACTGAGCACTAGAGACTCTGTCACAGTGCCAGAGTCTAAGGAGCATGCGTAGGACTCTGAAAAAATGGTGTGGCGGCCATTTTTCGGGGGTCCTGCGCATGCGCTGCAGACTCTGGTACTGTGCCAGAGTCTCAGTAATGAGAGCGCTAACAGCGGTGGTGACGGCTACAGGAGAGGATGGGGCCCATACACTGAGTCTGCACATGGGTCACCTCCTCTCTAGAAACGCCTCTGATCACAGATATGAATAACTTTGGGTCAACACTTTCAACACCTTACTTTCTACAACAAGTAAAATTTCTAAATCTTTGTAACCAAAAGTTTCAACAAAGCAGACCCTACCTAGATTAAAAAATCTTAAATGTATGCCAGTACAGGTTGAGTACAGGTTGAATCTCCCATATCAAAAATTCAGAAATACAACATTTTTTGAACATGACTGAGAAAGTGAGAAAGTGACAATTTTGTTTTCTGGTGGTTCAATTGTGACACTCTGAAATAGACCCCTAAATTCTCCCTTAATAGCCCTTTTCACTGTGCCAGCCCAGCAACACTGAAAGGGTTAACACCCCTCCCTCCTACTCCCTGGATGATGTCAGCTGCAGCCCCAAAACACGGGGGACACAAGGACCTGGGAAATTTCTGATGCCACTGCCCAGAGCGGGAAAACTAGGAGGCAGGGGATTGGAGGAGCCAGGCGATTGAGCTATTGATGGGAAATCTAGTTCACTTTGGTGATTAGTTCATTATGATCTAGTTCACTCAAAAGATTAGTTCAGAAGATTAGTTCATTTAGTTAATTTAGTTCATCATTTCACTCACTGACTCTGAGACTGAAAGGAGTGATAAGATTTAGAACTAGTCTAGACTACTACACATAGGGGGTAATTCCAAGTTGATCGCAGCAGGAAATTTTTTAGCAGTTGGGCAAAACCATGTGCACTGCAGGGGAGGCAGACATAACATGTGCAGAGAGAGTTAGATTTGGGTGGGGTGTGTTCAAACTGAAATCTAAATTGCAGTGTAAAAATAAAGCAGCCAGTATTTACCCTGCACAGAAACAAAATAACCCACCCACATCTAACTCTCTCTGCAAATGTTATATCTGCCCCCCCCCCTGCAGTGCACATGGTTTTGCCCAATTGCTAACAAAATTGCTGCTGCGATCAACTCAGTATTACCCCAATAGAGTAGGTATTTCTAATACTAGCTCATTGTAGGAGTTATAATCTTTTTCAAATGATCAGATATGTTTAAAATGTCAGATTATTTTATTTTTAAGAAAAACAATAAGTTATATAGCAACCTTATAGTGACATATGTATCTCTGCAATATTAATCCCATTGTTGGTACTCCTTTTTACTTCATAATATGCAAGTGAAAGACCCAAATTCAGAGTAATGTCATAAGTCACTTTTTTCTGCTTTTAAAATACAATAATTAAAAGAAAAAAAGTCCCTTTGCCCCAATGTAACAGACCTTAGAGAGAGATAAAGTGGAGATGTTGCAAAGTAACCAATCAGCTTCTGTCATTTTTCTTCAACAGTATATAAAGTGACAGAAGCTGATTGGTTGCTAGGGGCAACTGCTCTACTTTATGTCACTTGAAGGTTCATAGTACATATCCTCCTGTGTCTTGTGTGGAGTAATCAGACCCTACAGGATAGCATGCAGCACTCAGCACTGTGTCTTTAGCTGATTGGGAGTGTAGCTTGTCACCTAATATACTGGGGGAATGAATCATGGCTATATGCAGGTCAGTATCAGCTGCATACAATGCGTATGCCTGTGCACAGCAGTGCCACACATGGTAGTTTAGGGGTACTGTACTGACTCGTATGGCTGTATGAGTCATTGGGGGAGATTCAAATGTTTGAAAAGTCAGTTGCATGTCTGTTTTTTCCTGTCTAATAGATAGGAAAAAACAGACTCCCAACTGACTTTTCAAACATGTGAATCTCCCCAATCGAGTCAGTGAGCTAATCAGTGATCTGTAATGAATCACTGAACTGCTGAACTACTTGCAAGGAGAGTGACTCATGAGTCATCAGGGCAATGCAGTTCAATCAGCTCCACAGAGTCCATTGACTCCATGAGCACAGCAGTGACCCCTGTGGCAGCTGAGGTAAAACTGACTCATGAGTATTCAGTACTCTCTCTCTCTCTCTCTCTCTCTCTCTCTCTCTCTCACACACACACACTGATTGGTTGTTATGGGCAACATCACTTCTATAGAACTACCTAAGTATATGTACCATCATATTTTAATTATTTCAAGACTGAAGGTTCATCAGACAGACATACATATCCCCCTATGTCTTGTGTAGAGTAATCAGACCCTACAGGACAGCATGCAGCACTCAGAACTGTGTCTTTGGCTGATTGGAAGTGACAGTGAACCTTGTGACCACCTAATATGCTAGGTGAATTAATGATGGCTATATGCAGTTCAGGATCAGCTCCATAGCATATGCCTGTGCACAGCAGTGCCACACATGGTAGCTTAGAAGTACTGTACTGACTCGTATGGCTGTATGAGTCATTGAGTCAGAGATCTGATCAGTGAACTGTAATGAATCACTGAACTACTGAACTACTTGCAAGGAGAATGACTCATGAGTCATCAGCACAATGTAACTCAATCAGCTCCACAGAGTGAGTCTACTCCATGTCTGAGCGCAGCAGTGACCCCTGTGGCAACAGAGATGTACTGACTCATGAGTATTGCTGAGTGAGAGCTGAATAACAACAGTGCTGCTACATAACACCCAGCAGAAGATTTAGCACAGCAGTATGCTCATGAGCCAGTAGTACCAGAAGCAGCAGCAAGTGTTTGGACATCTGGACTAATAGGACAGTGATTGTATCACAGAAAGGTGAGCAGCATGACCACACATTCTCACTCACAGACACACATAGACTTTGGCTAGGCAGTGCAGATGCTATATTTTATTTATTAGATCTGTAATGCTGGGCTGTGTTGTACTTTTAACTTTCATTTCACAGCATCAGATTCAGGAAGTGAAAATCCAGTGAATGTGACAGTGACTAGCCTAATGCTGGCTCTATTCTGTCTGTGTCTAACTCCTCCATCCTGATGAACTAATCTTTGCCAAAGCTGTGAACTGAACGAACTAGTTAACTTTGAAGATTAATTCATTTTGAACTAATCATTCATGAACTACCCATCACTAGATGGAGCAGAGGAGGCGGGGTTCGTGCAGAGAAGAGAGTTCTGAGGGGAGCGCGCGGGTGTGCTGCTGAGGAGAGCCAGCTGAGGTGACCGGAGCCTGACACAGAAAACCACCACCAGCACAGTCCGGGCTGAAGTGAGAGCACTGAATAGGGGCCTGCTGCCGGGAGCCGGTAGCCGTCAACCACAGCCGGGACCCGCCAGCCTGCCCGTTGCTGTGAGGAACTGCAGTGGGGAAGAGTCTGCCGCTGAAGAGATGCGCTGTGGGGGAGACGGATCATCGCTGTGGAGAGTGGGCTGAAGGAAGGCGCGCTGTGGAGAGCCATGCTGGTGCAGAGAGGGAAAGAGATGCAGCGCTGAGAGGATTGGAGGGGACAGAGTGACAGAGGCTTCCAGGTATTGACCGATTTCCCTTCCCCTCACCCTCAGCTAATACCCCTGAGGGTCCCCGCTATTACAGCCATCCAGGCTCAATTGGGCCCCTGTTGCTAAGTACTCAGCCTTTCTGTCACTGCCATCCCTTTCATCTGTTTTCTCCTGTCATCAAATAGTTATTCTTCATTGACTGTGAACTTCTCCATGTCATGTTTCACTCAGCACCTGCTACTGCATAGAGATGGAGCACACAGTTAAAGCAGCCGGGGTTTCACTTATTAAAGAGAGAGAAACGCTCTCAGGTATTAAGAGGTAACTTATAAACTAAGGAGAGAGACATTCCTAACCTTAATCTGTAGCACCCAGTTATTCAGATTCTCAGGGACTCAAGACAGCTTGCACTGCCAGCATAGTATCTGACTTTCAGTTACCAGTGAACTTATTCCTTAATCATCCCTTACCTGAACCCATTTATCTGCATATTGGGGGTCATTCCGAGTTGATCGCTAGCTGAAAATGTTCGCTGCGCAGCGATGAAGCAAAAAACGGCACTTCTGCACATGCGTATGCGTTGCAATGCGCACGCGCAACGTACTATTACAACGGCCAATGTAATTTTACACAAGGTCTAGCGAAGCTTTTCAGTCGCACTGATGGCCGCAGAGTGATTGACAGGAAGAGGGTGTTTCTGGGTGTCAACTGACCGTTTTCAGGGAGTGTTCGGAAAAATGTAGGCGTGCCAAGAAAAATGCCGGCATGGCTGGGCGAACGCAGGGCATGTTTGTGACGTCAAATCCGGAACTGAACAGTCTGAAGTGATTGCAAGCGCTGAGGAGGTCTGAAGCTACTCTGAAACTGCACAATTTTTTTTTGCAGTCGCTCTGCGATCCTTTCGTTCGCACTTCTACTAAGCTAAAATACACTCCCAGAGGGCGGCGGCTTAGCGTTTGCACGGCTGATAAAAACTGCTAGCGAGCGATCAACTCGGAATGACCCCCATTGGCTGTTAGTAAGCTTTTCCATGAACTCAACTGCATAGCCTGCTTTATTGCCTTTATGTCTGCTCACCATTGCTCTCGCTTATGACAGTGTTCCTGCTATGAACTGCTATGCTCCCTGTCCCGTGCTGTCACCTGCCCGCAACTTCCACACAACTCTAATGTGGTTTTGAACTGTACTGCTGTCCTAATACTGCTTGCTAATTGCATAACTAACAGTTTATAATTGAAATGCAAAGTACTTGTAGACTCATCGCTGAGAATTTACCTGCTTCATCTACTATTTTTGAGACTTCAGCTTGATAATTGTTCACATCTTAAAAGAGACTAATTTGCTACTTAAATTTAGCTACGAACTGAGTACACGCTGTAAGTTAAGAGTATATTTGAGTACCAGCTGAGATTGTACTGCTTCTGAGTGCCCAGGTTAGGGTATTTCAGGGGATTAGCACATTTCCAGTGTAAGGAGATAGTAGACTGTTACATTGTGACGTTATATTTTGGTTTGGTCCTATTATTGTACATTCTTTTGCACTGTTTACCCATTTGTGAAATTGTATTTGCCTTTAATAATTTAGTCCCATCACAGTGACCAGTTGTTTCAGCATAATAAATCTTTCTGTCACAGTCCTAATGTGTGGTGACTAGTGCATTGGGTCCTCTGGGGTTGGGGTTCTTTGTCCCTCTGCCTAGAGGGGGTAATTCTGAGTTGATCGCAGCAGGAACTTTGTTAGCAGTTGGGCAAAACCATGTGCACTGCAGGTGGGGCAGACATAACATGTGCAGAGAGAGATAGATTTGGGTGTGGTGAGTTTAATCTGCAATCTAAATTGCAGTGTAAAAATAAAGCAGCCAGTATTTACCCTGCACAGAAACAAAATAACCCACCCAAATCTAACTCTCTCTGCAAATGTTATATCTGCCACACATACAGTGCACATGGTTTTGCCCAACTGCTAAAAAATTTCCTGCTGCGATCAACTTGGAATTACCCCCAGAGTTCCTGAAGTAAGATCCAGTCCAAGAGGTGATTCTGGGTGCAGAGGACAAGTATGTCTGCCGACATCTTCACCTGCAACAACATCCCACTTATATTTACCTGTTACACAATAAATGAAAAATTTTGCTTGTTGCACAAAACGTAAAAATATTGTATAAATTTCCTTCAGGATGTGTGCATAAGGTGTAAATGAAACATAAATGCATTCTGTGTTTAGATTCAATCCACAAGATATCTCATTACTGTTTACAAAAATTCCAGAAATACTCAAAAATCCAAAATACTTCTGGTCCCAAGCATTTTGGATGTGGGAGACACAACCTGTATGCAAATGGTGTTGTAACCTAAGGGATCATCTCACGAAAACAGATATAACTTTGCTTGAAGTATAAGAACCCACACATTTTTATGTAATAAACAGAAAGCCTGTTTTTGGTGCCATAAATGATATGTTGATATACTGTATGGTGGCATGTGAGATACCGTATCATCCAAGACAATCTGACTTGCACTTCAAAATGGGTGGCATATCTAATCACCTGTCTATGCTGCAAGTATTAAGTTGGAAAGACAGGACATAGGGCTCAATTCAGACCTGATCACTGCTGTGCATTTTCGCTTGACCATGCATGTGTATGCACCACAATGCACATGCACGTTGCTAAACAGCGACAAGCTGGTGCGAAAATTTCGAATGCACAGCCATTCGCAAGCTGACTGACAGGAAGAGAACGTTTGTGGGTGGTAACTGGCCATTTTCTGGGAGTGTCAGGAAAAACACAGGCGTTCCCAAGCGTTTTCAGGGAGGGTGTGTGACGTCAGCTCTGCCCCTGATCAGCCTGTTCGCTTTGCACTGTAGGAGTAAGTCCTGTGCTGTTCACAGAGTGTACACACTGGAAAAACCTTTCAATGGTGAGTGAGTGCGAACGGATTTTCAGCTGTCCGCTGACTGAGGGACATTTTCACACGTACACATGTGATCGCACACTTGCACAGGGCGAATTTACACTCCTCCTGGGTGGTGACTATCTGATCGCAGGACAACAAAATTAGCAGGACAGCGACCGGCCCCATAGTTTTAAAGAAAAGATGGCTGTGCACTGGTCTGCAATAAGTTGAGCATTATTGATGTCACAAGTAATAAACCAGTGGTCTGACCCTTTATAGAGTCATCCCCTAATTTGACATACTGTACCTCAGATACAGGATCATAGACCATTTTCCCGCCCCATAGATAGATACATAGGACCCTATTCAGTAAGGATTGCAGATTCTGCTTTTTTGCAGAATCTGCAATCCTTGAAATTGGATGTAGGGGATTGCCCATCACAGGGCAAGGCTGCCCAGTATGCTACCCAATGCCCACCCATTGTTATCATGCTGTAATTGTGATTGCACCACAATTACAGTGTGGGCGCGGAAACTGTGGATGTCTCCTGTCGGCGCAGCTTGGCTGCGATGTCAGGAGTCCTGCTGCCATTTTTTCATTTGAAGCGGCTGCATGTGGCGACACGCAGCCTTCCCTAGAAAGTTACCGACATGGCCCCGATTCCCCAAAAATGCCCTGAAAATCCTCGGTCTCCACCCCAAGCTCACACTGCGAATGTCTCTGCCTGTCAATCAGGCAGAGGCGTTCACAGCCAATGCGATCAGATCACATTGGCTGCTAGCGCACGTGCAGGATGGGACCTGCGTGTGCGTGTGTGCATTGCTGCCACAGCCAGGATTGTTGCAGTCACATCGATTAGCAATGTGACCTGAATAACCCCCACAGTTTGTTAAAGGATGCTTCTACTAGACACACTTTCCTTACAGGGACTAAATAAACTGTTAGCTTTGGCTAAGTTATATTAACCTTTGTTTAAAACTAGTTATATATATGGTTCTTTTCTAAAATTCTTAGCCTTAATGTTTGCTATACTAGCTTCTTACATGATGAATCATAAAAATATTGTTAAATACGTAGTGCAGTGAAGAAGATAAGCTGCCTCTGTATTTGTATATATTATGCTGTTAGAATGAATACTTTAAGATTAATTTTCCTATTTCTCAGTTGCATTTGTTTAGTCTTTGTTTATGCTTATTAGTTGCCAAAGGCAACTCAAACCTCCATGGTGTCGGATATTATAGGATCTTGACTGTACAATCTCCGGACTGTAAATTACCATAGGGATCTGCCACCATGGAACCACCATTATATATTGTGATACATTTGGTCACTTATTTCACATGCACCCTGACAAAAGTATTAATATACTGTATACTGAGACATTGCTTTATCTGCTGCAATTTGTTTCTTTATTGGATGACACTCATGTATATTTTATATGTACAGAACTGTATATATATATTATATATGTATATACACACACACACACACACACACACACACACACACACACACACACACACACACACACACACACACACACACATGATTTTTGAAAGTAACTTTTGCACTGTGTAAAGAAAAACTGATTTTTTAATTCCTTTTTGTCCTTCTGTCACCTACCACAGATAATCTGACATCTATACATCAGTCGAAAATAATCTCCACACCTGAGGGTGTTTCTTTTTTAACAAACAGAATGGACAATATCAGTCAGTTTGCATTCATGCAGCTTTCCATTAATTAAAAGCCACAAAATAGAAACAGATGGCTCCTTGAGGGATTTTACTTTAACACCCTCTGTCACTGATGTTGTCATTCATCTGACAATCCTTCCATTATTTACTGCATACTGTACTACCACACACCAAATTATCTTGCTATCTAGACAAAGACTATATAAATTGGCTTAGCAAGTTTTTCTAACTTGTACTTTTATTTAACTTAAATCATTGTAACAATTTTGGGAGGAAAAAAAACTGGACACACTAAACTTTATTAGAGTGACTCAAAAGGAAGAAACAAAATGTACCAAAATAAAAACAAAAAACAAACAATGACTATAAAACAATATAAATTGTATTAATATAAAATACTTGTTTATGGTTTCATTTATAGTCACCAATACCTAGCTGCAGTGGTGTAACTAGTGTTGATGGTGCCCAGGTCAAATAAAAAAATGGTGCCCCTTAAAAACTGATCTTTAAAATTCTAATATGCCTCTCAGACCTCCCATTTGCCACATGCCCTAAGATCCCAGAAACTTCTTAATATCACCTACATGGCACTCAAAATTTCCTCACAAGTATTTATATGACATTGAAAATAAACCCACAGGCCACACAAAACACCTTTCATGCCTCATTATCCTCCACAAATGAAATAAGGGCCTCCCCACATGTAGCACAGGCCTTGCCCCATATAGCCCAGGCCTTCCCACATGTAGCACAAGCCTCTCCACATGTAACACAGGTCTCCCCACATGCTTTACTAGCTCAATATAATTAGGCTTGTCCCAGGAATAAGTTGATTTTTGTGGCCTCATAGGCCATGCACAAAAATACTCAAGTCTGGGATGACATGGCGGCAAGATATATGGATAGATGTGCAATAATAAGTGTCTGGTTGTGCTGTGCATAGGCACAATCTGCCTGGTTGAGATCTGTAATCTCTGACTAAAGTTCTTGTGAAATGTCAAAGCACAGAACCGCATATAAGCAGCACAGCACATCGAAGAAGTCGGCATGTTCACTTCCTTAACAAATTCATTATGAAATTCAACAGGGGCCACTGGAGAGCCATGATCTTCTAAGAGTGGTCTGTGACAGCAGGAGAGTTTTGACTGACTGCGAGCTGCTTTAGGGGTGGAACTACCATCCCAATCTACTGTGTTTGACTGGTTTGCACAATGTTGGCACGAGAGACGGCCCCTTGGACCTGTACCTGTTTTCACAGAGGACAACATTTCTGTTGTGTGGGCCGTAGTTGAGGTGGATGCCTGGGTGACCATGGCCCAGTTAGTGAAGGAGATAGACAATTCATTGGGATTCATCCACTTGATACTACATGCAAAGCTTGGCCTGAGCAAGGTGTCTGCACACTGGGTGCCCCATTAGCTGACTCAAGAGCAGAAGGAGGCCTCAGGTGACTTGGTGCCACAACATGCTGGCCAGGTTTAATGGAAGTTGCTCAAGCTCTGTCTGGGAGACCATCAGTGGTGATGAATCCTGGATCTACAGTTTCAACCCCACAACAAAACATCAATACTGTAGTTACTGTGGTGTCTAGTTGGAGGTGCACCACCACAGAAGTTCTGATGTGAGCACATCATGGCCAAGCAGATGGTGGCTGTTTTTGTGGGAAAGACTGGTCATGTAGCAACAGTACCAATCGTGCTGCAGCTCACCATCACTGGGGACTGGAATGCCAAGCAATGGCTGACACAATTGCTGAAAGCCATTTCTAGATGCCATTCAAGAACTTGCGCTTGTGATGCCCTTCTCCATCATGACAATGTACCTGCCCACAAGTCCAGGAAAATGGTAGATTCTCTGGCCCATGAACACATCCTGGAGCTGGGTCATCTGCCGTATAGTCCAGACCTGGCCCCTGTGAACTCTTCATGTTACTACAAATCAAGCACAAGATGCATGGGTCACTGGAAGCCACAGTGGAGACAGTGGAGACCTTCATCCAGCATGTGGTAGGAAGACATACCTACTTCAGACTGGTCCAGCTGTTTTACCGATTGGTTTGAAGACAACTTTGCATAGCCTGCTCTGGTGAATACTATGAAAAAAATAATAATCTGTGTAAATATAATAATGCTGGTGTATCCAGAAACTTATCATACACTCCTCATATCTATCTATCTATCTATCTATCTATCTATCTATCTATCTATCTATCTATCTATCTATCTATCTATCTATCTATCTATCTATCTATCCATCCATCCATCCATCCATCCATCCATCCATCCATCCATCCATCCATCTATCCATCTGTCTGTCAGTCTTTTCTGATTCCCCCTCCCCCATAGCATTGTCATCGCACCCTGAGCCTCACTTTTTCCATATGTCTCTGCCTCCCCCTCTCACAGCATTGTCATCAGCCCTCTGATACCCCACTCCCCAAATGTCTCTGCCACCCCATAGCAGTATCATCAGCCCCCTGAGCATCCACTCCCTATATGTCTATGCCACCCTCATAGCAGTACCTTCAGCCACCTGAACCCCTACTCTCAAATATCTCTGCCCCCATAAATGTATAATAAACTACCTGAGTCCCCACTGCTCATATGTCTCTGCCTCTTATGTAGCATTATCATGATCCCCTGAGTCCCCACTCCCCATATGTCTCTGCCTACCCTCTCATAACAGTATCATCAGCCCCCTGAGTCCCCACTCCCCATATGTCACTGACCCCCATAGCACTCATAGCAGTATTATCAGCTTATAGGGCCCCCATTATCCAGTTGTCTCTGCCTCCCCAATAGCAGTATCATTAGCTCCCTGAGACTCACTCCCCAAATGTCTCTGCCTACTGCCATAGCAGTATCATCAGCCCCCTGAATCTCTCTCTACTCCTATATGTTTCTGCTTCTCCCCCCTCATCAAGCTCTTACCTTTATCCTGTTTTCCAGACTCCTGTCTATGTGGCTTGGTCAGAGTCCTGCTGTAACTATGAACACTTTTGGCTGACTTCCTCTTCAGTTCCTTAGCCTCAGATAGGAAGTAAAAGAAAATGCACTTCCTGTTTGTCTGAGGATGAGCACCGCCTCTGTGGTATGCTCCTGCAGCCTACTTATGTCTACTCCTGCTGACACAGATATTATCAGTGGAGCAAGGTGAATGGAAAAAAAAGCTATACTAAAAATTACAGTGGATGGTACTCTGCATGCCCCAGCCTTATTATGCCACTGCCTTGTAGATGTACTCCAAATCAATTACTATTATGTGTTAGACAGTTTTCAGTTAAGTTTCCATAACATGTTATTGCTCAGTGCAAATGGAATGTCCTCTAGTAAGGAACCAAGTGTTTCCAGTAGTGATGTGCACCGGAAATTTTTCGGGTTTTGTGTTTTGGTTTTGGGTTCGGTTCCACGGCCGTGTTTTGGATTCGGACGCGTTTTGGCAATACCTCACCGAAATTTTTTTGTCGGATTCGGGTGTGTTTTGGATTCGGGTGTTTTTTTCAAAAAAACCTCAAAAACAGCTTAAATCATAGAATTTGGGGGTCATTTTGATCCCAAAGTATTATTAACCTCAATAACCAAAATTTCCACTCATTTTCAGTCTATTCTGAACACCTCACATCTCACAATATTATTTTTAGTCCTAAAATTTGCACCGAGGTCGCTGGATGGCTAAGCTAAGCGACCCAAGTGGCCGACACAAACACCTGGCCCATCTAGGAGTGGCACTGCTGTGTCAGACAGGATGGCCCTTCAAAAAATTGTCCCCAAACAGCACATAATGCAAAGAAAAAAAGAGGCGCAATGAGGTAGCTGTGTGACTAAGCTAAGCGACCCAAGTGGCCGACACAAACACCTGGCCCATCTAGGAGTGGCACTGCAGTGTCAGACAGGATGGCACTTCAAAAAAATTGTCCCCAAACAGCACATGATGCAAAGAAAAAAAGAGGCGCACCAAGGTCGCTGTGTGACTAAGCTAAGCGACACAAGTGGTCGACACAAACACCTGGCCCATCTAGGAGTGGCACTGCAGTGTCACGCAGGATGGCCCTTCAAAAAAATACTCCCCAAACAGCACATGATGCAAAGAAAAAAAGAGGCGCAATGAGGTAGCTGTGTGACTAAGACAAGCGACCCAAGTGGCCGACACAAACATCTGGCCCATCTAGGAGTGTCACTGCAGTGTCACGCAGGATGGCCCTTCAAAAAAATACTCCCCAAACAGCACATGATGCAAAGAAAAATGAAAGAAAAAAGAGGTGCAAGATGGAATTGTCCTTGGGCCCTCCCACCCACCCTTATGTTGTATAAACAGGACATGCACACTTTAACGAACCCATCATTTCAGTGACAGGGTCTGCCACACGACTGTGACTGAAATGACTGGTTGGTTTGGGCCCCTACCAAAAAAGAAGCAATCAATCTCTCCTTGCACAAACTAGCTCTACAGAGGCAAAATGTCCACCTCCTCCTCATCCTCCGATTCATCACCCCTTTCACTGTGTACATCCCCCTCCTCACAGATTATTAATTCGTCCCCACTGGAATCCACCATCTCAGGTCCCTGTGTACTTTCTGGAGGCAATTGCTGCTGGTGAATGTCTCCACGGAGGAATTGATTATAATTCATTTTAATGAACATCATCTTCTCCACATTTTCTGGAAGTAACCTCGTACGCCGATTGCTGACAAGGTGAGCTGCTGCACTAAACACTCTTTCGGAGTACACACTGGAGGGAGGGCAACTTAGGTAGAATAAAGCCAGTATCTGCAAGGGCCTCCAAATTGCCTCTTTTTCCTGCCAGTATACGTACGGACTGTCTGACGTGCCTACTTGGATGCGGTCACTCATATAATCCTCCACCATTCTTTCAATGGTGAGAGAATCATATGCAGTGACAGTAGACGACATGTCAGTAATCGTTGCCAGGTCCTTCAGTCCGGACCAGATGTCAGCACTCGCTCCAGACTGCCCTGCATCACCGCCAGCGGGTGGGCTCGGAATTCTTAGCCTTTTCCTCGCAACCCCAGTTGCGGGAGAATGTGAAGGAGGAGCTGTTGACGGGTCACGTTCCGCTTGACTTGATAATTTTCTCACCAGCAGGTCTTTGAACCCCTGCAGACTTGTGTCTGCCGGAAAGAGAGATACAACGTAGGTTTTAAATCTAGGATCGAGCACGGTGGCCAAAATGTAGTGCTCTGATTTCAACAGATTGACCACCCGTGAATCCTGGTTAAGCGAATGAAGGGCTCCATCCACAAGTCCCACATGCCTAGCGGAATCGCTCTGTTTTAGCTCCTCCTTCAATGTCTCCAGCTTCTTCTGCAAAAGCCTGATGAGGGGAATGACCTGACTCAGGCTGGCAGTGTCTGAACTGACTTCACGTGTGGCAAGTTCAAAGGGTTGCAGAACCTTGCACAACGTTGAAATCATTCTCCACTGCGCTTGAGACAGGTGCATTCCACCTCCTTTGCCTATATCGTGGCCAGATGTATAGGCTTGAATGGCCTTTTGCTGCTCCTCCATCCTCTGAAGCATATAGAGGGTTGAATTCCACCTCGTTACCACCTCTTGCTTCAGATGATGGCAGGGCAGGTTCAGGTATTTTTGGTGGTGCTCTTGCATGCCCCTGTCGTTTTTTAAATAATTCTGCACAACCAAATTCAAGGTATGTGCAAAACATGGGACGTGCTGGAATTTGCCCTGATGTAATGCACGCTCAATATTGCTGGCGTTGTCCGATGTCACAAATCCCCAGGAGAGTCCAATTGGGGTAAGCCATTCTGCGATGATCTTCCTCAGTTGCCGTAAGAGGTTTTCAGCTGTGTGCGTATTCTGGAAAGCGGTGATACAAAGTGTAGCCTGCCTAGGAACGAGTTGGCGTTTGCGAGATGCTGCTACTGGTGCCGCCGCTGCTGTTCTTGCAGCGGGAGGCAATACATCTACCCAGTGGGCTGTCACAGTCATATAGTCCTGAGTCTGCCCTGCTCCACTTGTCCACATGTCCGTGGTTAAGTGGACATTGGGTACAACTGCATTTTTTAGGACACTGGTGAGTCTTTTTCTGAGGTCTGTGTACATTTTCGGTATCGCCTGCCTAGAGAAATGGAACCTAGATGGTATTTGGTACCGGGGACACAGTACCTCAATCAAGTCTATAGTTGGCTCTGAATTAACGATGGATACCGGAACCACGTTTCTCACCGCCCAGGCTGCCAAGGCCTCAGTTATCCGCTTTGCAGCAGGATGACTGCTGTGATATTTCATCTTCCTCGCAAAGGACTGTTGTACAGTCAATTGCTTACTGGAAGTAGTACAAGTGGTCTTCCGACTTCCCCTCTGGGATGACGATCGACTCCCAGCAGCAACAACAGCAGCGCCAGCAGCAGTAGGCGTTACACTCAAGGATGCATCGGAGGAATCCCAGGCAGGAGAGGACTCGTCAGACTTGCCAGTGACATGGCCTGCAGGACTATTGGCTTTCCTGGGTAAGGAGGAAATTGACACTGAGGGAGTTGGTGGTGTGGTTTGCAGGAGCTTGGTTACAAGAGGAAGGGATTTACTGGTCAGTGGACTGCTTCCGCTGTCGCCCAAAGTTTTTGAACTTGTCACTGACTTATGATGAATGCGTTGCAGGTGACGTATAAGGGAGGATGTTCCGAGGTGGTTAACGTCCTTACCCCTACTTATTACAGCTTGACAAAGGCAACACACGGCTTGACACCTGTTGTCCGCATTTGTGTTGAAATAATTCCACACCGAAGAGCTGATTTTTTTTGTATTTTGACCAGGCATGTCAATGGCCATATTCCTCCCATGGACAACAGGCATCTCCCCGGGTGCCTGACTTAAACAAACCACCTCACCATCAGAATCCTCCTTGTCAATTTCCTCCCCAGCGCCAGCAACACCCATATCCTCATCCTGGTGTACTTCAACACTGACATCTTCAATTTGACTATCAGGAACTGGACTGCGGGTGCTCCTTCCAGCACTTGCAGGGGGCGTGCAAATGGTGGAAGGTGCAAGCTCTTCCCGTCCAGTGTTGGGAAGGTCAGGCATCGCAACCGACACAATTGGACTCTCCTTAGAGATTTGTGATTTCGAAGAACGCACAGTTCTTTGCTGTGCTTTTGCCAGCTTAAGTCTTTTCTTTTTTCTAGCGAGAGGATGAGTGTTTCCATCCTCATGTGAAGCTGAACCACTAGCCATGAACATAGGCCAGGGCCTCAGCCGTTCCTTGCCACTCCGTGTCGTAAATGGCATATTGGCAAGTTTACGCTTCTCCTCAGACGCTTTTAATTTTGATTTTTGGGTAATTTTACTGATCTTTTGTGTTTTGGATTTTACATGCTCTGTACTATGACATTGGGCATCGCCCTTGGCAGACGACATTGATGGCATTTCATCGTCTCGGCCATGACTAGTGGCAGCAGCTTCAGCACGAGGTGGAAGTGGATCTTGATTTTCCCTATTTTTTTAACCTCCACATTTTTGTTCTCCATATTTTAATGCGCACAACTAAAAGGCACCACAGGTATACAATGTAAATAAATGGATAGTATACTTATGGACGACGAGTGACGACACAGAGGTAGGTACAGCAGTGGCCTACCGTACTGCTATATACAGTATAATGGACCTGGTGGACACTGTCAGCAGAAAGCTAAACTAGTACTACTAGTATAAAGAAAAAAAGGCACCACAGGTATACAATGTAGATGGATGGATAGTATACTTATGGATGACGAGTGACGACACAGAGGTAGGTACAGCAGTGGCCTACCGTACTGCTATATACAGTATAATGGACCTGGTGGACACTGTCAGCAGACTGCTAAACTAGTACTACTAGTATGAAAAAAAAGCCACCACAGGTATACAATGTAGATGGATGATAGTATACTTATGGACGACGAGTGACGACACAGAGGTAGGTACAGCAGTGGCCTACCGTACTGGTATATACAGTATAATGGACCTGGTGGACACTGTCAGCAGACTGCTAAACTAGTACTACTAGTATGAAAAAAAAGCCACCACAGGTATACAATGTAGATGGATGATAGTATACTTATGGACGACGAGTGACGACACAGAGGTAGGTACAGCAGTGGCCTACCGTACTGGTATATACAGTATAATGGACCTGGTGGACACTGTCAGCAGACTGCTAAACTAGTACTACTAGAATAAAGAAAAAAAGGCACCACAGGTATACAATGTAGATGGATGGATAGTATACTTATGGATGACGAGTGACGACACAGAGGTAGGTACAGCAGTGGCCTACCGTACTGCTATATACAGTATAATAAATGGACCTGGTGGACACTGTCAGCAAACTGCTAAACTAGTATAAAGAAAAAAAGCCACCACAGGTATACAATGTAGATGGATGGATAGTATACTTATTATTATTAATGGATGACGAGTGACTGATGACACAGAGGTAGGTACAGCAGTGGCCTACCGTACTGCTATAAACTGTATAATGGACCTGGTGGACACTGTCAGCAGACTGCTAAACTAGTACTACTAGTATAAAAAAAAAAGCCACCACAGGTATACAATGTAGATGGATGGATAGTATACTTATTGACGACGAGTGATGACACAGAGGTAGGTACAGCAGTGGCCTACCGTACTGCTATATACAGTATAATAAATGGACCTGGTGGACACTGTCAGCAAACTGCTAAACTAGTATAAAGAAAAAAAGCCACCACAGGTATACAATGTAGATGGATGGATAGTATACTTATTATTATTAATGGATGACGAGTGACTGACGACACAGAGGTAGGTACAGCAGTGGCCTACCGTACTGCTATATACAGTATAATGGACCTGGTGGACACTGTCAGCAGACTGCTAAACTAGTATAAAAAAAGCCACCACAGGAGTGTTTTTCAGGCAGACAAACGTATACTGGTGGTCACTGTCAGCAAAACTGTGCACTGTACTCCTGCTATAGCTGCTCCCCAATCCCCACAATTAAGCAGTGTGAGCACTAAGCACAGATATATCATGCAGCACACTGAGCACAGATATGGTATGGAGCGTTTTTTTCAGGCAGAGAACGGATTAAAAAAAACTGGTGGTCACTATCAGCAAAACTCTGCACTCTACTCCGAGTCCTAACAGCTGCTCCCCAATCCTCCCCACAATTAGTAATAAAACAAGCAATCAACTGTCTCTTCTACAATTATAAACGGAGAGGACGCCAACCACGTCCTCTCCCTATCAATCTCAATGCACGTGTGAAAATGGCGGCGACGCGCGGCTGCTTATATAGAATCCAAATCTCGCGAGAATCCGACAGCGGGATGATGACGTTCGGGCGCGCTCGGGTTAACCGAGCCATACGGGAGAATCCGAGTATGGCTCGGACCCGTGTAAAAAGGGTGAAGTTCGGGGGGGGTTCGGTTTCTCGGAAACCGAACCCGCTCATCGCTAGTTTCCAGACATACATATGACTGACAGAAGTTCTTTTGTTATGGGTGTTAAATCCTGAGTCTTTTGGGTGCAATGTACTATATAAAGCAGACAGTAGGCTTTACTAGATAAGTCAAACTCGATTGGATTTGGAGAGCGGACTAAAATAGGCGCAATGCAGCCAAGGTGTTAAAAGGCTTAGATAAATGTCACCACATTTAAAACAAAGAATACCATATACAAAGTTCAAGCCCTTCTCTACACACTCGACGCAGCACACAGAAATACGTCCCTTAATTTCTTTCTTTCTTTGGATGTCGATCTTCCTCTTCACACTTCTTCTAGTAGAAAATCTCTGATCCGTAAGCTCCGAAAAATATGAAAAACAAAAACAACCACCAATGTGTAGTTCCTTCTTATTTGCAAATAGTCTCTGTGTAAAATATCTCTATAGTGAAATCAGAGCTCCTGCGTACCAGGACTCTTGTAAACAAATATCATTATATGGCTTAAAGGTATCTTTTGTCCTCTTTTTCCTTTAAACTCATATTTACTTCACAACATAGTGTGACAACTTGAAAAAAATGTTTGAGTAAAGGATAGTCCAATTGGGAATGTACCCCAAAACTCACACAGTAAGTGCAGACTGTAAACACATCTAGGTATCTTTGGGGTATAATACACTGCGTACCCGAACTCACAATGTATGACGTGGGATAACTCTTATAAAGGTATCTTTCGAAGATAGTAATGGTGTTCCTTTCTCCGCTCGGAAATCTTGCGTGCTCAGTGTAAATATAAAAAAAAAGAAAAAATACAATTTTTTGTGTAGTATATTCTGGTAAGTTAATTTAAAGAAAATGATAAGTGCTCAAAAAGTGTATCCTTAACCACTTTCCTTTGTATAAAGGATTCACCACGAGGTGTGAAGAAGAAAGAGACAAATTCGTCCAAATAGAGGGAGTCAACTGGGATGCGTACCCCAAAACTCACACAGGAAATGGTGATTGAAAACACATCTAGGTATCTTTAAATCAATTCATGTGAATTGTTGGTCACATGACTACATCCCTTTATATTGACTGTATTGATGTGCACAGATTTTCATTTGAATTTAATTATTGAGTTTGCAAGTTGTTCTTACTGAATCATGGACCTGCAAGTAGGTTAGCAAGTCTTCCTTGCTACAGTATGTTGAAGAAAAACAAAAAGGGGCACCATATGACATTGCTTTAGGTATGAGTTTCCTACAACAGTACCATGTTTTGCCTCCATTTTCATAATGGAAATTACTTTGCATTCTAAATGACTATCCAAAGCAAACTTACTATTAATTTAACATTTCAGCAATAGAGATTACAAACAACGGCATTATCAACATCTCCATCTGCAATTCTGGACATTTTTAAACATGAAGAATAATGTCAGCAGGGCCTGATTCACAGATGTATGTAAACCCAATGATAGGGTGGCTGCACATACACAGGACACATTCTGCGCAGGTGCAGGGCAGGTCCTGCATCTTTACATGCAGTGACCCCATCCTACAGCCTGATTGACAGGTTGTTGGCATCTGGGGGCAAAGGGTTGCCGGACCTGTTCTGTATTTCCAAAAATGGGTCATGATGCCCCTGTTTTCTGGGAAAGGCTAGACCAGTGACTGTGTCCTTGGATGCACCTTCACTGGAGCCTGCAACTTTAACAGACTGGCCATCCTGAGTAATGTGAGGGTTACTTAGATGGTCGATGTCCACGCAAGTGATCTGATGCTATGTCTTCTGATGCAGCAGCAGATTACACAAGCATACAGGAGGTGTCTATTTGTTCAAGACTTCTCCTGCTTCTTGTGCATATTTCGTACAGCTGCTGCATCCAAACTCACAGCTAATGTGCAAATACAGTACATCCATATATGTCCATATATGAATTAGGCCCACAGTTATTTGCTTACAGTTATGATACATTGTTTGAGGTTGAGATCAGAGGCTCATTTGTAAAAATGCAGATGTTTGGATATAATTGTTATTATTCTTATTATTGTTATATTATAATTTATATTGCTATTTTGATGTAACTAAATGACATAATACATTAAATATGCTCTTTGTTTTGCTTGTTTGTATAATGTTAGAATGGAAAGCCATCTGGCATGCTCTTTGCCATTATATTCCTCAGGCAACATTTAAGAAATATTAAATTGCTGATGCTGATGCTTTGTTTTATATAACATCCATCTGAATCAGAGGTTAATAAAGTTTATATGGATAATGTAAATTCTCACACCATTTTTCAATGGTACAAAATATTTTATTAAGTAAAACTGATTTAAAAATAACCAATAAAAAATACTTGTGGAATCTTTAAAAAAACTTCAGAATAGAACTACAGAAACTGAATAAACTCTTTAAATTGCAGACCATATTAGGTGTGTACACATTGGGGGTAATTCCAAGTTGATCGCAGCAGGAAATTTTTTAGCAGTTGGGCAAAACCATGTGCACTGCAGGGGGGGGGGGGGCAGATATAACATTTGCAGAGAGAGTTAGATTTGGGTGGGTTATTTTGTTTCTATGCAGGGTAAATACTGGCTGCTTTATTTTTACACTGCAATTTAGATTGCAGATTGAACACACCACACCCAAATCTATCTCTCTCTGCACATGTTATATCTGCCTCCCCTGCACTGCACATGGTTTTGCCCAATTGCTAACAAACTTGAAGCTGCGATCAACTCAGAATTACCCCCATAGTGAGATCCTTGCTATGCCCGATTTTGACTATGTGATTTCCCTTGAACTCCCCCAGAAACCAGATAGTACAGATTTTGACTGTGTTTGAAATTTTGTCTATGTACGATTTTGACTAAGTGCTAATTTTGACTATACTTTATACTAGATAGTACACTAGATAGTCAAGATTGACTTGCCTGCACAGACTATCTAGCCTTATGATACCAACCCCACGGGAGCGTGCATCGGGATCGAATCTGTATTGCAAGCTACCTAACACCTTGAGATATGCACTAACTTTCCATAAGATTTTGACTATATACTCAAAATCTTACAGATTTATTGCATCGTGTGTATACACCTTGAGAGTTTTAACACACCCAAAACAGTTTTTTGTTTATTAAAATTTCATACATACTTTATAATTCATTAAATCACATCAATAAAAACAAATTAATTAAATTACAATCCTAAAGAAGCAATTGATGTCATAACAGAGATATTTTCAAAGATCATTACATCACTAATATACTACAACCTTCACTGTGATATCAAAACAGTGGTGTGTCATCCTCGTGGTGGCATGGCTTGCTGGGCATGGTGGTATGGCTTGCTGTTCATCTGGACAGTGGTGATGGTGTCATTGTGGGGGCTGTCAGTGGTTGGGTGTCCATAAAAATGAGCAGTACTTTGCAGTGTTAAATTACTTTTTAACACTGTTCCTGCTGTTTTACTAAATTTGAATAACTGAGTGTGTTTTACAGGTGCAGCCAGTCAGACCCAATTGTCAGTAGCAGCTTTGTAGTCATCACTTTAACCAGGGCCATAGTTGACATAAGTCAGACTGCACTTTAGACTGTTCCGCAATCATGTTAGTCTTGATTTGTGATGACATACTCATATCACACCCTCACAGAATTTTAGTTGCAACTGCACACCTACTGCAATTGTATTCACACCCATCCTAGTCACAGTGAGTATCAAGGCAGGCTTGAGACAAGAAAGATGCATATTTCAAAGAGTTGCAGATGCACTGTGCAAATACTGTAATTGCAATTTGAGACTGAAAGATTGACTGACCACACTAAACGATTCAGTACATTTACAATCATCTGACCTGCAAACATTCTACATGACTATCTGATAGTGTGTACACCCATTTCATCATATAAACACTGCTCAGGTCCCATCATCCTATCTGATGAGCTGCACATCAGATGTGATGTATGATATCGTTTATGAATACTAATGTGTATGCACAACTATACAATTCCTTTGAAGACATTATCTGAACAGATTCATTGCTTAAAGGGGGGTACTCACGGAGCGATATTCTAAGCAATCTGACTAGATTGCTTAGAATTTGAGCATTATCGCTCCGTGTGTACCCCCTACAGCGATAGCGATGTGCAGCCCCGCGCATCGCTATCGCTGCTGCTAGATTGGCCTGCAGTGCAGGCCAATCTAGCTGGTCGCTCATTTCACCCGCTGGGTGAAATGAGCGGCCCCCCCGTCTCCCCCCGCACGATGATGCACAGAGCGCGCTGTGCTGAGTGGCGGGAGAGATGTGTGCTGAGCGGTTTGCTCAGCACACATCTCTCCCGCATCGGCCCGTCTATATGGACCTTTAGATCCTGGAGCACAATATACAGTATTCTGTGATTGGAACAATGATTGTGGAGTGTGTACATTAAAAATCATGTGTTCTGGGATTGTATCATTGGTTGTGAAATTAGACATATTGTACCATTGCATCATTTGTAATATTGTTCAGGTGTTTACCCAGCTTAGGAAATTAGAAAATGAGTCCATCCTGCTCAATTTGATTTTAGAAACAGTCATGATACAAATTAATGTAAAACATAAAAGCTTTTCATATATACTGTAGGTGGAGCTTTATGCTGAATTATTTGTAGCTTTGCTAGCTTTCAACTACAGGAATATCTGTTTATACAGTACCACACTCTTATAACTGAGGTCATTTACTTATCAGGGCTGTGGGAGAACACACCATAGCATACTGTGTAGACAGTGTAAGTGCACAAAGAATAAAACAGCTAATAATGTTATTTAATAGTCACAAAAACATTACAATTTTTGAGGTGATTAATTTAATAGATATGATAGCATGTGACAGAAAAAGGGCTAACAGTAAAAAAGCAACCAAATGTCACAAATGCAAACACAACATTACAAAATAATATTGAACATTTTTTGTAACTATTCTGTGAGAACTTTTTATAAATAAGATTAATCACAAAAATGTGCTTTCAATTTTGATAAAGCACTATTAATAATGCCTTGAGCAATACTAGGTGTTTAAATATCCTGTAACAGAGGCACAACAGTGGCATCTGGTATCAGTGGCGCACCCAGGGGGGGTTCTGAGCACCCAGAAACCCCCCTCCACCTTTTTTGCTGCATGAGTATTATTAATGGCTGTCTAGCGTCCTCTGCACTTCTTTTCCTGGTGGCACTTGTAAGTGCTTAATAAAAGTTTACTTTATTTTAATTATAGTACATATATATCCATGTGCATACATATATACACATGTATATACATACATACATATAAACACACACATATATGATATATATACATGTGTATATATACATGTACTGTATGTGTATATATATATATGTATGTATGCATGTTTAATATGCTATGTGTATGTATGTATGTATGTATGTGTATATATATATATATATATATATATATATATGTATGTATATATGGTGTGTGTATGTATATATATATATATATATATATATATACACACAGACATACTAGTTTTACGGCCAGCATATGCTGGGTCACCTCAGTCCCCACCCCCGTGATTGGCTCCACCCAGTTCTGGAAACCCCCCCCATGCAAATCCTGCGTTTGCCACTGGGTATATACTTGCTATCAGAAAAATCTGCATCATCAAATAATTGCTTGACATTGCATAAGTAATTCTATTATTTAGGGAGTGGACAACTTTATTTCATGTGGAGCAATCGGCTTGTTCCTAACAAAAATAAATATCAGAAGTAATTATCGATAAGATCCTGCATACTGTAATTGCCTCCAAGTAATATTATTATTTCAGACAGTTATTCCAACCAATTAAAATAGAATATAAACAATGTCCTAAATAGTAATACATAATAAATAATGAATCATGCTCAGCAAGTTTTATTTTACTATTTAACGATAATTCCCACCACTGTATGCATGGTTTTTCTAAATCTCCTAATTGTAAGACTTGTGTGTGAGTATGCTGCCTAGCCCAATGGTTACCAAACTTTTTTTAATCATGGCACACTAGAGCATCAGAATTTTTTTCATGGCACCCCTAAGCCAAAAGTTTCTCATTGAGAAATTTTGAAAGAAACAATAAATTAAGTAAATTGTGTCTATAAGTCATCCTTGGGTTCAATTGTGTGGCGAGGGACACAATTTGCTTCTGTTTGTCCACATATTGTATGATTGGAAGACACCTGCACTGGTTTTGCCTATTACATTGACCATCAAAAATGTAAATTGGTCCTGGACCACCAACCCTGGGCTCCCCGTTAAGTATCCTAAAGCACCCCGGGGTGCCACGGTACACAGTTTGAGAACAACTGGCCTAGCCCCATGTGCTAAAGTATGGGCAAAAATCAGTATGTTTCAAATTCCTCTCTACTTCTCGGTTTTAAAAAGCAAATTCCACCCTTCCATTTAGTGCCATTTTAAAAACTGCTAAACTTAAATAAAGCAGTAAAGCTTGGTGATCAAAATCCCTCTACACTGACTACATTTTTCCAGTGTGTCTTCTTATCCAATCTGTTTCATTTTCAGCTGCCTCCTAATATCTACAGTAGCTGGAACTGTTTAATTTCTGTTACTGGAGTCAAACATTTCTAGACCACCTGCTCACCATACAGGTCTGTCACTGTTCATTTCAAATTAGTGAATATTAATTAAATTATATAAACACTAATATAGGAACAAAAAAAGCTCAAAATTATGATTTTATGCAGTTTTGCTTTTAGCATTCATCAAATTTTCACCTTTCAGAACCATAACCAAAACAAAAACATAGTGTCTGGCTATATAACTACTACAAAATATATAGGATACTTACAATATTTTTCAGTCCATGTGGGAAAACTTCTGTTATTTTACTTTACAGTATAATTAATTTATGTGTATCAGCTACCTTCAACATTGTGTTTCAGCCATGGGTTACTGTGTACCACAAGTGTATGTCAATCTATATATGTTTGTTTTTAAAGAATTATATATATATATATATATATATATATATTACTGTGCCTTGCTAAAGCATTCACCCCCCATGGCTTTTTACCTATTTTGATACATTACAACATGTCATTTAATTATTTTTTATCTGAATTTTGTGTGATGGATCTGCACAAAATAGTCTAAGTTGGTGAAGTGAAATGAGAAAAATGTATATAATAAAAATTTGAAAATTGGCATGTGCATATGTATTCAACCCCTTTGCTGTGAAGCCCCTCAAAAGTTCTTGTGCAACCAATTACCACCATGAAGTCCACCTGTGTGCAATATAAGTGTCGCATGATCTGTCAGTATAAACACACCTTTTCTGAAAGGCCCCAGAGGCTACAACACCACTAAGCAAGAGGCATCACACCATGAATACCAAGGAGCTCTCCAAACAAGTCAGGGACAAAGTTGTTGAGAAGTACAAGTCAGGGTTGGGTTATAAAAAAATATCCAAATCTTTGATGATCCCCCAGAGCACCATCAAATCCATCATATTCAAATGGAAAGAACATGGTACCACAACAAACTTGCCAAGAGAGGACGGGCCACCAAAACTCATAGACTGGAAAAGGAGGGCATTAATCAGAGAGGCAGCATAGGGACCAAAAGTAACCCTGAAGGAGCTGCAGAGTTCCACAGCAGACACTGGTGTATCTGCGCATGTGACCACAATAAGTCATACACTCCATAGAGCTGGGCTTTATGGAAGAGTGGCCAGAAAAAAGCCATTTCTCAGTGTTAAAAATAAGAAGGCATGTTTTGAGTTAGCCAAAAGGCATATGGACGACTCCCCAAATGTATGGAGGAAGGTGCTCTGGTCAGATGATAATAAATTTGAACTTTTGGCCACCAAGGAAAATGCTATGTCTCATGCAAACCCAACACATCCTATCACCCCAAGAACATCATCCCACAGTGAAACATGGTGGTGGCAGCATCATGCTGTGGGGATGTTTTTCAGCCGCAGGGACTGGTAAACTGTTTCTAGTTGAGGGGAAGATGGATGGTGCTAAATACAGGGATATTCTTGAGCAAAACCTGTTTCAGTCTGCCTGTGATTTGAGACTGGGACAGAGGTTCACCTTCCCGCAGGACAATGACCCAAAGCATACCGCTAAAGCAACACTTGAGTGGTTTAAGGGGAAACATATAAATATGTTGGAATGGCCTAGTCAAAGCCTATTTGAGAACCAATTGAGAATCTGTGGTCAGACTTGAAGATTGCTTTTCACAAATGGAAACCATCCAACATGAAGGAGCTGAAGCAGTTTTGCCTTGAGGAATGGGCAAAAATTCCAGTGGCAAGATGTGGCAATTTCATACAGACTTATATAATGTGACTTGCAGCTGTAATTGCCGCAAAAGTTGGCTTTACAAAGTACTGACTTTAGTGGGGTGAATAGTTATGCACGCTGAAGTTTTCTGTTATTTTGTCCTACTTGTTTGCTTGAAAATAAAAAAAATCTTCAAAGTTGTAGGCATGTTCTGTGAATGAAAAATGATGCAAACCTTCAAACAATCCATTTTAATTCCAGGTTGTGAGGCAACAAAACATGAAAAATGCAAAGGGGGGTGAATAATTTAGCAAGGCACTGTATATATATATATATATATATATATATATATATATAACTCTGGATGTGACCGGCACTCCTACAGCAATGAATGAATACCAGGGTGCCTTCCCGTGGCACCACAAGGCCCAGCAGACAAAGTACAAATGAGGGCGGCACTCCAATGGATTTGAAAAAAAATATAGCTCACCAAGTCAGCATAGGTTCAGATTGAACCTATGCTGACTTGGTGAGCTATATTTTTTTTCAAATCCATTGGAGTGCCGCCCTCATTTGTACTTTATATATATATATATATATATATATAATTTGCAGAAGGTGCGGCACTCACTGTTACTTGTAATTACTGTTCCTGTTGCCTTCCGTGGATGCAGATAGCACTGTTATGTAGAGAGAGGTGAACGGCGGCACTCAGGAAATAAAACGCAGACATAGCCACTTGTTTAAGCCAACGTTTCAAAGCTGGTGCTTTTTCGTCAGGGCAATAACAAACACTAAAATCACTCACCATTAAATGTGCTCCCCCTCACCATCAAAACCCGTGCATCCAGCTCCACTTCCGCTATACAGGCGCTCCAATATGACGTCACCCAGTGCGCCGTTCACCAAGGAAACAATGTAAACAAACATGATATCTACATCAGCGTTTCAAGCATCGGTATAAGTACCATGTATCGGATTTATAAACCTCTCATAAGATACATATTGCAACATAACTAACCAGGACAAAGTACAAAAGAACATAGTAATATATCAGATAAAACTATTAAACCCAGTCTGTTCATTTAAACCCCATGGATTCAATGTATCTAAACGAAAGATCCAACGGGATTCACATTGCAATAACAATTTAGATCTGCCCCCCCCACCCCCCCTAACCAGTGGGGGTACATGATCAATAATCATGTGTTTCAAAGCAGTAGGGGAGTGACCTGCCAGGGCAAAGTGTCTTGCCACTGGTTGGTCACTATGCCCAGACAAGACAGCTTCTCTTATAGCATATCTATGCTGACCCATTCTCACTTTGAATGGGCACTCTGTCTTACCCGTATAGTATTTGCCACAAGGGCAGACAAGAACATAAACTATAAATTTCGACATGCAAGAGAGTCTATGTCTAATCTTAAAGGCTTTACCCGTAAACGGATTTTTGATTGTGTCACCAGTCAGCATATAGCCGCAGGTGACGCAACCAGTGCACTTAAAGCAGCCATTTTTAGGTTTTCCCAGAAAGGTTGTAGGTACCTTCTTATCAAAATTTGTGATATCATTATGCACAACATAGTCGCGTATATTCCTCCCTCTGGAATAACTACACATAATGCGCTTATTAAGTATACTGGGTAAATCCTTGTCGGTAGCTACAATGGGCCAATGCGAGCAAATTGCTTTTCTCACTTTATTACTTGCAACATTATAGCTATTAGGCCATATGATCTT
Organism: Pseudophryne corroboree; assembly: GCF_028390025.1. Lineage (NCBI taxonomy): Eukaryota > Metazoa > Chordata > Amphibia > Anura > Myobatrachidae > Pseudophryne > Pseudophryne corroboree. The sequence goes on from NC_086445.1 coordinate 332,710,489, forward strand.
ATTGGCTATAGATTTCTTAGGCTTGGGCTTTAATGTGTTTTCTCTGGGGATGGACATTACTTTCTGTTTAAGTTCTAATAATGATTGTTTAGCATACCCCCGTGCCACAAACTTATCAATCATCAGATCTAATTGTGGAGAAACTTCATTTTCATCGCTACAAATACGTCTCACGCATAAGAATTGAGAGAAGGGCAGACCTTTCTGAATAGTAACAGGATGAGGACTCTGTGCACTAAGTAGCGTATTACGGTCTGTCGGCTTAACAAACAGTGAGGTTTTAAGCCCACTGTGTGTCCTATCAATTCTCACATCCAAAAAATCAATGAAAAATGTATCCATTTTACAAGTCAGTTTAACAGGGCTGTCACTGAGGTTATGATTTGTTATAAGTGATTCCAAGGATTCACTATCCCCTTTCCACAACAACAGCATGTCATCTATAAAACGAGTATAATAGTTCTGCTGAATGGCTGGCTCTGTAAAAAATATTTCTTTCTCCATTGAAATCATGTATGCATTAGCATATGACGGGGCAACTGACGCCCCCATAGCACACCCTGATACTTGGAGGTAATATTTCCCATCAAAATAAAATTAATTTTTATTCAATACCATCTCTAGCAAATCACAGAAAAAATCCACCTCAGGACCTTTATACCAGATGTTATTGGTGATCAACCTACTGGTGGCAGCAATACCCTCACCATGGGAAATACAAGTGTATAACGAGCTCACATCTATACTGCGTAATATACACTCAGATGGAATGTTAGTTAAATTACCCAGTTGTATCAGAAGATCAGTTGTGCCCTTCAGGACATATACTGATTTCTGAACACACGGCTGAAGATAGGTGTCTAGGTATATGGACACATGAAAAATGGATCCCCTGGCCGAAATGATCGGCCTTCCAGGGGGGTGTAACAAATTTCTTGTGCACCTTTGGAAGTGTATAGAGCAATGGTTTTATAGGGAAATCAGTTTTAAGTAAATTAATAACATCATTAGATACAACCCCCATATCAACAGCATCCTGCAATAATTGATCAAGAGATTTTTTGTATTAAACCATCGGATCAACAGTTAAAGGGCAATACACGTTATAAGTACCATGTATCGGATTTAAATGAACAGACTGGGTTTAATAGTTTTATCTGATATATTACTATGTTCTGTTGTACTTTGTCCTGGTTAGTTATGTTGCAATTTGTATCTTATGAGAGGTTTATAAAGCCGATACATGGTACTTATAACGAGGCTTGAAACGCTGATGTAGATATCATGTTTGTTTACATTGTTTCCTTGGTGAAGGGCGCACTGGGTGACGTCATATTGGAGCGCCTGTATAGCGGAAGTGGAACTAGAGGCGTGGGTTTTGACGGTGAGGGGGAGCACATTTAATGGTGAGTGATTTTAGTGTTTGTTATTGCCCTAAAGAAAAAGCAACAGCTTTGAAACGTTGGCTTAAACAAGTGGCTGTGTCTGCGTTTTATTTCCTGAGTGCCGCCGTTCACCTCTCTCTACATAGCAGTGCTATCTGCATCCACGGAAGGCAACAGGGACAGTAATTACAAGTAACAGTGAGTGCCGGACCTTCTGCAAATTGTGTATTGTGTGAGTTTCCCAGTGTTGAGGATTTGTCACATAAATTTGTAAAGGCACCCTGGTGTGGTATTATTTCTGAATTGTGACTTTCGTCTTGCTGTCTTAACAAGTGTTTCTCACATGTGAGATGAACCTCTATGGTAGTGTCAAAACATCTGCCTAGTGAGATTTTTTTGTTTTAATTCACAATGGAAACACAAGTTAACATTAATGATCAATTTACTTGCATTTCATTGGAGGTAGGGGAGACCCTGTCCTTCTCTGATTTAGATGCAGAAAGCATAGTATATAAGGACACAATCTTTTCTGACATGTCTAATATTCCTGTGGCCGAAATCTATAGGGATTTGTTTAGATTAAAAAAATGTGAGATAGATTTCTACTATCACGGTGCAAACCTTTCTGAGTATTGTAAAGAAAGAAAAATACAGCGTGGTTTCCGTGTCAAGAACATACCGACCATTGGTCGACACAATGTAGCCTTTTGTAAAAGATGGTGTGCCATCCTGAACAAGTGCTCTCTAGATTTGGTCTTGTTAGTGATAGAGGAAGCTACCAGAGAGATGAACAACACTAAGGTAAAACTAGAGACATTTGAAGCTACTCACACTCAGACACTTATGGATGATAAGTCCTGTGATTGGATGGACAAATTGTCCAAACAGGTTGAGAACTATAAACGTGACTTGCTTAAGTACAAACGTGAGAAATTCACTAAAGTCAATAATGACTATGAATCTAACAACGTTTATGGTTGGTTAACCGGTGGTGCTCAGTCATCCCAGCAGAAACAGAGGGGAGCTCGACGCTTTGGAAGAAATCCTAATTACAAGTCCGCTCAAGATTCTGTCACATCTGCCAGTGACAGTGATCAAGGACCTAGGAGAGGAAAGCAGTTCAAATCACTCCCTTTAGGGATGAAAACGAGAGCCCAACATCGTGCAGCAAACGCAAATATAACCGACGAGGAGGCCAGTGGAAGCGATGCACGCAGAAAACCACCCTTACCAACCAAGAGTTAATTTTCAACCTGTATTCAGTCCCACTCACTGTTGAAGAAACAAATGTATTAAAGAAAGGACTGAGTTTTGTACCCACCACTGCCTTTGACCCTTTTCTATGGAAAACTGAAGTCTTCAAGTTAAATCGACAATTAAAGCTACAGGAATTCTTTGGTTCACGACCGCCGACGGGCGTAGAGAGTTCAATACCTAATGAACTTAAGAAGTTAGCACCGAGATCGAATTTTGATCCTAATTCGAACAATGCATCAATTAAATCCTTCATTAGGATGTTAGACTCCACTGTTGATACCATCGAGACAAGATCCAATAAAGGACATTCTAACCTAACTACGGCTGAATTCAAAGCCCTTAAGTCATTAAGTGCTAGGAAAGATATAGTGATCCGTTCAGCGGTTAAGGGCGGATCAGTTGTAGTTCAGAATTTATCAGACTATTGGCAAGAAATTGTACGTCAGCTGTCTGATCACTCAGTGTATTGCCCTTTAACTGTTGATCCGACGGTTGAATACAAAAAATCTCTTGATCAATTATTGCAGGATGCTGTTGATATGGGGGTTGTATCTAATGATGTTATTAATTTACTTAAAACTGATTTCCCTATAAAACCATTGCTCTATACACTTCCAAAGGTGCACAATGATTTGTTACACCCCCCTGGAAGGCCGATCATTTCGGCCAGGGGATCCATTTTTCAACATGTGTCCATATACCTAGACACCTATCTTCAGCCGTGTGTTCAGAAATCAGTATATGTCCTGAAGGACACAACTGATCTTCTGATACAACTGGGTAATTTAACTAACATTCCATCTGAGTGCATATTACGCAGAATAGATGTGAGCTCGTTATACACTTGTATTTCCAATGGTGAGGGTATTGCTCCCACTAGGAGGTTGATCACCAATAACATCTGGTATAAAGGTCCTGATGTGGATTTTTTCTGTGCTTTGCTAGAGATGGTATTGAATAAAAATTATTTTTATTTTGATGGGACATATTACCTCCAAGTATCAGGGTGTGCTATGGGGGCATCAGTCGCCCCGTCATATGCTAATGCATACATGATTTCAGTGGAGAAAGAAATATTTTTTACAGACCCAGCCATTCAGCAGAATGTCGTCTATTATACTCGTTTTATAGATGACATGCTGTTGTTGTGGAAAGGGGATAGTGAAGCCTTGGAATCACTTATAACAAATCACAACCTCAGTGACAGCCCTGTTAAATTGACTTGTAAAATTGATACATTTTCCATAGATTTTTTGGATGTGAGAATTGATAGGACACACAGTGGGCTTAAAACCTCACTGTTTGTTAAGCCGACAGACCGTAATACGCTACTTAGTGCACAGAGTCATCATCCTGTTACTATTCAGAAAGGTCTGCCCTTCTCTCAATTCTTACACGTGAGACATATTTGTAGCGATGAAAATGATGTTTCTCCACAATTAGATCTGATGATTGATAAGTTTGTGGCACGGGGGTATGCTAAACAATCATTATTAGAACGTAAACAGAAAGTAGTGTCCATCCCCAGAGAAAACACATTAAAGCCCAAGCCTAAGAAATCTATAGCCAGTAAGATCATATGGCCTAATAGCTATAATGTTGCAAGTAATAAAGTGAGAAAAGCAATTCGCTCGCATTGGCCCATTGTAGCTACCGACAAGGATTTACCCAGTATACTTAATAAGCGCATTATGTGTAGTTATTCCAGAGGGAGGAATATACGCGACTATGTTGTGCATAATGATATCACAAATTTTGATAAGAAGGTACCTACAACCTTTCTTGGAAACCTAAAAATGGCTGCTTTAAGTGCACTGGTTGCGTCACCTGCGGCTATATGCTGACTGGTGACACAATCAAAAATCCGTTTACGGGTAAAGCCTTTAAGATTAGACATAGACTCTCTTGCATGTCGAAATTTATAGTTTATGTTCTTGTCTGCCCTTGTGGCAAATACTATACGGGTAAGACAGAGTGCCCATTCAAAGTGAGAATGGGTCAGCATAGATATGCTATAAGAGAAGCTGTCTTGTCTGGGCATAGTGACCAACCAGTGGCAAGACACTTTGCCCTGGCAGGTCACTCCCCTACTGCTTTGAAACACATGATTATTGATCATGTACCCCCACTGGTTAGCGGGGGGGACACAGATCTAAATTGTTATTGCAATGTGAATCCCGTTGGATCTTTTGTTTAGATACATTGAATCCACGGGGTTTAAATAAACAGACTGGGTTTAATAGTTGTATCTGATATATTACTATGTTCTTTTGTACTTTGTCCTGGTTAGTTATGTTGCAATATGTATCTTATGAGAGGTTTATAAATCCGATACATGGTACTTATAATGAGGCTTAAAACGCTGATGTAGATATCATGTTTGTTTAAATTGTTTCCTTGGTGAAGGGCGCACTGGGTGACGTCATATTGGAGCGCCTGTATAGCGGAAGTGGAGCTGGAGGCGCGGGTTTTGACAGTGAGGGGGAGCACATTTTGTGTTTTTAGTGATTTTAGTGTTTGTTATTGCCCTGATGAAAAAGCACCAGCTTTGAAACATTGGCTTAAACAAGTGGCTATGTCTGCGTTTTATTTCCTGAGTGCCGCCGTTCACCTCTCTCTCTCTCTCTCTCTCTATATATATATATATATATATATATATATTATATTCTGAGCGCAGGTTTGATCCCAAGTCTGATGCTCCCCTTACGGTCAAGATGCTATACCAGGTGCTGTCTGCACACTACACATACAATGAATTATTAACCGAGATTATTGGCCTGCCGAGTGGTGTTAATGGATTCTTATGGACCTTGGGAACTGTATAAATAACCAGAATGCATGGGTACAGCTGTCCCAATTTTTTTTTACCAACTTAGAGTCCAGTTTAGTTATCTTGCACCGCCCTTTGTAAAACTTGATCAAGTTCCTTTTTGAACATCACTGTAGGATCCTGTTGTAATCTTGTATATGTGTTGTCGTCAGCTAGTTGATGGTCTAACTCTTGCATGTAATCCGAAGTGTTTTGGATTACGATGGCCCGTCCTTTGTCTGCGGGGCTAGTGATGATGTCCGTATATGCTGATAGATCTTTTAGTGCGGCTTGTTCCATCTGGGTAAGATTATGGAATATCTTGGACTTTGCTTTGGTTTGTGTTTGGACATCATATTCCATAAGCCGTGAAAATGTCCTTGTAGACGCATTTGAAGAAAAAGGGTCAAACGTAGAAATGTTTCGATGAAATGAGACACGCTCAATTTCTTCAGTCTGAGTCATGGGTTTAATATGAAAATGTTCCTTAAGTCTCAAATTGCGTGTGAATTTATAATTTTCCAATTTCCAATTAAGTTAATTGAAGCTATTGGTTGGTACAAATGACAAACCCTTACTGAGAACTCACATCTCAGTCTCCATAAGGGTTCTGGATGATAGATTCATAATTACGCTTTGATTTTGTTCCCTCTTGCAGATCCTTTTGTTTTGTTGGCTCCGCCTTGTTGGCCTGAGGGAGGGAGGTCTGCCCTTGCCCTGGTATTGGTCCCTAAAGGGACTGTTTTAGAAGTGGATGGGGTGGCATCATCTGAATCTTGCATGAGGAAATCACTATCACTGTTTGAGGATCCCGCATTTCTACGATTTCGTACATATCTGGCTCTCCATGTTTGCTTTGGTGCCGGCCGTGTTGACGTAAATTTAGGTTCCATAACACTCAGCCACCTATAGACCAGGTTGTCTTCATAATCTGTGGTCACCACTTGTAGCTTACATTTTTTGAAAGCTAATAACGCCTTCTTATATGTGTCACACTGTGTGTTAAGGTGATTCCACAGTGGTTGATCAATACATCATCATGTAACTGAGAATAGGAGCTAATTTTAGAGCGGGTATGGGCAAGTTCTTTTCCAGCCTTCTCTACAACCAAAATCATAAGATCTAGACTGCATTTCTTTAGGAAGGCAATCCATCGTCGACAAAATTCTGCATTATGTTTTCCTATTTTTGGGCAATTTTTATCCCTAAACCCCCTCAGGATCATTTTTGACCTATAATAGTCCGAGAGAGTACTTCTATGCAGTTGGAAATCTATTTCCCATTTTCTTAATTTCAATAGATGGTTGTACAGTATATGTCCTCAGTGGAGTAGAGATCCAGCGGGGAGTCATCCGAGTTATCAAACAGTATAGCAGAAATCAGTGCCTAAGAAAAGCTCAGAGTTTCTCCCTTGGGCAATTCCAAGTTCACAAATGACATAGGATCCGTGTTGTGTCTTGTGGATTCCATGCTGACAATATCAATTTGAGGAGCAATAACGTGCAAAAAAATACTAAGTGCAGTGTGCAAAAGTGCAAGGTGCATATAAAAAAATCCCTCAGTTTCTGACAGCCTGATATAAGGTACTGCAATGAAAGAATGCCTGGTGCCCATTCATCCAAAAAGACTCAAATGTCCCATGAAATATATAGTAATGTAGAATGGCACTCAAGGTTCAATTGCACAGCTGCCGGGGTACCCTGCAATGTTCAAGATGCAAGCTCAATGTCTGTATACACAGACCAGGTGGCACTCCATCAGACTTAAATAAATGGTTCACATTTATTTCTTAGAAGCCAACGTATAAATATATAATAATGTTAGTTATAAAATCTCCTTTTTAATGGAAGGAGAAATAAAATGTGCTTGAACATTGAAATGATGTCAATTCTTCAATTCAACCTGTTACACTTGCAATTTAAAATAGTGCAGAAAGAATATATAATTTTACATTACATTCTTCAGTCTACTCTACAGCAAGCCAGCTAACATAAATGTCTTACTGGGCATAACTAGTTTTTATCCATTTGCCTTTAAACATATTGAACCATGTTCACAATTTTATCATGCAAAAAGGAATGTTTATAACTCTATGGCTCTGGAAGAAGAACTCACTAAGATGGCTAATAGATGTATACAGTAGACAAGGGATAATGGTAATGTGATGGAAGTAAACCATAGGTATTACACTTGTACACCTGATTACAGATACTGTACTGTACTTCAGTTGGGATATTAACATAGAAATTTCCAAAATATTTAAGGTTTGTTTCCATTTTAATAACTTTGGGGGTCATTCCGAGTTGTTTGCTCGGTATTTTTTTCTCTCAACGGAGCGATTAGTCGCTAATGTGCATGCGCAATGCCCGCAGTGCGACTGCGCCAAGTAAATTTGCTATGCAGTTAGGTATTTTACTCACGGCATTACGAGGTTTTTTCTTCGTTCTGGTGATCGTAATGTGATTGACAGGAAGTGGGTGTTTCTGGGCGGAAACAGGCCGTTTTATGGGTGTGTGCGAAAAAACGCTACCGTTTCTGGGAAAAACGCGGGAGTGGCTGGAGAAACGGAGGAGTGGCTGGGCGAACGCTGGGTGTGTTTGTGACGTCAAACCAGGAACGACAAGCACTGAACTGATCGCAGATGTCAAGTAAGTGTGGAGCTACTCAGAAACTGCTAAGAAGTGTCTATTCGCTATTTTGCTAATCTTTCGTTAGCAATTTTGATAAGCTAAGATTCACTCCCAGTAGGCGGCGGCTTAGCGTGTGCAAAGCTGCTAAAAGCAGCTTGCGAGCGAACAACTCGGAATGACCCCCTTTGTTACATACTGTACAGGTTTATGCAAGTAGGGTAACTTTTCATCACCCTCATAATGTATCAATCAAACAAATGAAAAGATCCATCCTGCTTCCTTTGCTTCCTCAGCCATACATATTCATTGCTTATATTCCTATGCATACAGTACAAGAGGAACAGATCAAGCAGGATGCTTCTACAATGGGAAACAAAGGTCTTTAATTCCACATTTTACCAGAGGCTTCACCGGGTGTGGTGACACCCAGTGTGCACTCTGAAATGCTCCCCCTGCACTGGAGGCACAACCACCCAAATATAGGTGTGGCCTCACAGGGATCTCTGCTTCATCACTCCGGGGGCATGTACAGCAACCCCAGAGATGCTGGCTGCCCCCGGGGGCTGGGCTATGAGGGTCATTCAAAGCCAATCGCTCGCTGCAGTTTATCACAGTGCAGTGATCGGGTCGGATCTGCGCATGCGCCGGCACCTCAGTGTGCCGGCGCAGGCTGGGCGGCCGAAGGCCGTTGTAGTGTAGCGATCACCTTTGCCTGATTGAAGGGCAGAGGAGGTCGCTAAGCGGGAGGGGGCTGGATGGCGGTGTTAAGCTAACATTTAGGGGGCATGGTCCGACCAACGAAGGCGTGGCCGGACCGTTGGGGGTGGGGCGAGCCGCGGCGGCTGCATGTCGTCACACGCAGCTGCTGCAACACGGGCAGCAAGGAGGTTCTCCCAGCCAGCCACAGTAACTGTGCTGACTGGGAGTTACTCCTGAAATGCAAAAGCATCGCCGCTGTGCGATGCTTTTGCATTTCTGGGGGGGGGGCGTGGCACTGACATGCGGGGCGGACTGATCGTAGCTATGCTAAATTTAGCACAGCTACGATCAACTCAGAATGACCCCCTATGTCAGTTCCCACTCTTCATCTGTGACAGGAGCAAAGTGCTGCTGAATAATATCACACTGCATCACCCATGGGTGACACCTGGGTGCAAGCTGCACTCACCGCACTCGGCTTGTGATGCCACTGCTCTCTATGCCCTTTTCTATAACTTAGAAAATATAATTAAGTATATGGTAAAATGATTCGCAAACATGCAATTGTATTATATATTCCATAATATACCTTCTGTGCTAACACTATGGCCAGTATTTACTTAAAATCCGAGTTGTGTCGATTTGTGTTTTTTTTTCTAAGTCCCAATCCGGGAATTCACTAAGCACCAATCTCGGCAGTGTCTGGTCTATTCGTACTGGTTTGAATGACAACGTCCCGAAATACGAATGAATAGACCATCGGTCAAACGCGGCTGTTATTTCATAGAATACGGGAATTCACTATTCATTCGTATTTGGGTGTTAGTCTCTGAGGGCTCAAATGCGGTCATATTTTTTTGCGATTCGTTAAAAAAGCGGCAAAAAAATAGACCTGCTTTTTTTCAGTCGTGTTTACATGTGTTGCAAATAAAAAAATCACTCACACCTGAATTAGGATGCCTATAAAAGGATGTTAGGCCCATTTCAATACACCTACACTCAGAAATGGCAGCAGGACTGTGGGCCAGTGATCTTTTGTGTGCTGTGGGATTCCTCAGACTCAGACATCAGCCTGGAAGTACCCAGGGCCAAGAAACTGAACATGGTCAGCAGGTTGTACAGGTTCCGCGGAGGCTGCGCAGGCTTTGTTTTTTTAGGGGGCGTTTAAACTTGAACGCATTGTCCGATGATAAGGTCATACAGATGTTCCGTCTAAATCGTAACAACATTTTACGTCTGTATGACCTTGTCAAACTGGGCCTAGACCCTGAGACAGCACGCTCTCGCCCTGTCTCATGCCTGCACAAACTCCTGGCTGTGTTGCACTTTATGGCTACTGGCAGCTTTCAGGCTGTGTCTGGGGATATGTAAAAAATGGAGAGTAAGACTTAACCAGCGCTTATGTTTAAACGTCCACCTCTGACGTATGTCTTATATGCTCATCCTCATAGTAGATCATATGGAAGAAAAAAAGATGTATATAGCATAACACCATTTATTTAAACATAAAAGCGAAAAACAATTAAAATGCAGCACAAATCCTGGAGTATTAACAGGTGCAGTGGGTAATTACCAGATGTTCCAGAACTGTGATTAAAAAGTTCTAAATAGGCATGAAGATATAACTGAAGGGATTCCGGATTTCCCCCAGTAGTCGGTTTAAAGTTGTTGAAGCTGAATCTCCACTCCACTGTGAACCTGTAGTTAACTCCCTGGATCTCACCAACGCGTTTCCACCCCGGGCTGGGGTCTTTTTCAAGGTGCAAAAATGTGCAATGCAGCTCCCTTCACAAATCCCTATATTTAACTAACCAGGGCACCAATCATAGTCCAGCAGGTCCAGCTGGACCCTATACACAAATTATCTAAAGTTCCGTGGTCCTCTGCTGGACCTGTACGTCATTTCCCCCGTTGCCCTGGTAACCCATTTTACTACATATCCACTGCGTCCGGCCGCGTCCTCGTTGCCATAGAGACCCGTCACTCCTAATCCGGAAGTGCGTCTCTCAGCGGTGTACATCATTCCGCTCTCATGCGTCGGCCAGACCGCGTCCCGGTTACCATGGTGATCAGTGTCTCTATCACCATCAGTGTAATTCCGTGCCGGACATTCGTTTCTCTACAGAATTAAAACATCTTATTCAATTATACAAGAAATTAATATATTCAGCGTACTTAAACCATATCGTATACATTAAAATATCATATTGAGTAAAAAAACCTTTATTGTGATAATCCAAACCACCAATAAGAATCCCAAAGTAAATAGCCCAATGAACCCATCTATAAAAACCATTTGACCTCAAAATCCTGGTTTAGACCCCCCCGGTTTTAAAGTCCCTAGATCGTAGATAGCTTTCATTTCGGCCTTGGCTAACTGGGACACGACATCTTTTCGTCTCCAGGGTCCTTTTATATGTTTGAACCCGCAGAATTGTTTAATGCCAGAGGTATTACTTTGATGTTGTAATCTGAAATGCTCAGATAGAGCATGGGTCGTGAGGCCTTTTCTTATATTTCTCAAATGTTCACTAACACGGACCTTTAGGGGTCTAGAGGTCCTGCCTATGTACCATAGACCACACTTGCACTCAATGGCATAGATAACGTTAGAAGTGTTACAAGTCACAAAATCTCCTATTTTGTACTCATGACCATTAATGGATATCTCCGTAATCTTACTGTTCGTACTTGGTATCCCACGGCATCCCAGACACAAGCCACACCGAAAGAATCCCTTCGATTTAATCGTACACATTGCTTTCTTCAAAGGCTGGGAACTTTTCACAAGACTAGTTTTTAAATTAGGCGCCTTTTTGAAAATACATTTTGGTTTGGATGGGATCTCCCCTCCAATAATGGGGTCCTTTTTTAATATCCCCCAATGCTTCCTTAATGATTTTTCTATATTCCTATACTGACTAGCAAAGGATGTGACAAATGCCCAATCGTACTTCATTCCCCCCTTCTCCTTTTCTTTTGGTATGAGTAATTGATCCCTATCGATAAGGGCTACCTTACTTTTCACATTATCAATCTTCTCTTTCGGATAACCTGATGCTGTAAATCTGGCTGCCATGTCCTCTGCTTGCATCTCATATGTCTGAATCTCTGTGCAATTACGCTTTAAAAGTCTGAACTGGCCTTCTGGAATTGAGCCTAGCCAGTCCGGATGATGGCAGCTCGTAGCCCCTATGTACATACCGGAATCCCTAAGTTTCTTAAAATTCATGGTTTGTACTTTCCCATTCTCGATAAACACCGGCAGTCTAGAATGAAAATTTTTAATTTAAGCAATCATATTCTGGCTAAGGAAGAGATCTCCCTTTTAGAAAAGGGCCTTAAGTATGCACCAGCACTTCCTTTAAACAAGTTCACCACTTTTGTAGATTTGCACAAATTTATAAGAAAGATTAGTATTAAGAAGTTTTTTATCATGAAAGGAGAAGACAGCTCTGAAAATGCAGCCACCCCTGACACCCCTTTTAAACCCAAATCAATTTTTAACCCCACTCATGTACGGGGGAATTTTATTGAAACTTTTTTAAAACTAGTATCTGACGATATACAGGAAATGGAAATGAAGGTCTCCAAACCAAACCTTACCTTTAAAGAATGGGAAGCGTTGAGGAACCTAAGAGATAATGACGATCTGGTGATAAAACCAGCGGATAAGGGGGGAGGTGTGGTCATTATGACAAGAGAGGATTACGAAAGAGAAGTTTTAAGACAACTCGAAGAGGGCCTAACATACAAGAAACTGAGGTCAGATCCTACAAATAACATACAAAAAACATTGTCCAAAATGGTGGAGGATTCCACCATAAAAGGTATCCTCACAGAAAGAGAGAAGAAATTTCTATGTATAGAAGAACCAATCATTCCAGTCCTGTATATTTTACCCAAGGTTCATAAAGACCCAGTGAGGCCTCCAGGCCGCCCTATTGTATCAGGGATAGGTTCAATTACCTCTAATCTTTTGGAATTTATTGATTTTTATTTACAACCTTTGGTTTTTAAAAACAGAGCACATCTGAAAGATACTAAAGATTTTTTAAAGGTAATTGCAGAAACACAATGGGAAGAGGGATTTTTGTTAGTTACGGCCGATGTCCGGTCCCTCTACACAATTATAGAACATCAAGCAGGTATAAAATCCCTGAAAACAGCTCTAGAAAGAAGTGAACTGGATGCAGGATTACAGGATTTTATTCGGAAGGGTGTTTTATTTATTTTAGAGAATAATCATTTCTCTTTTAATAATTCATTTTATCTGCACAACATAGGCACAGCCATGGGCACCAGGTTCGCCCCAAGTTATGCTAATCTCTTTATGGGACAGTGGGTGGAGGATAACATCTGGAACCACTGTCCCTTTGGAGCGAACCTGGTGACCTGGAAAAGGTATATAGACGATGTCTTTTTTATTTGGAGAGGGGGAGAGGAGCTTTTAGATCAATTTTTCACATATCTTAAAACTAACATTCTAAATATCTTTTTCACATTTGAGAAAAATGAGTCTAGGATTAATTTCCTAGATATCACGGTATTTATCGAGAATGGGAAAGTACAAACCATGAATTTTAAGAAACTTACGGATTCCGGTATGTACATAGGGGCTACGAGCTGCCATCATCCGGACTGGCTAGGCTCAATTCCAGAAGGCCAGTTCCGACGTTTAAAGCGTAATTGCACAGAGATTCAGACATATGAGATGCAAGCAGAGGACATGGCAGCCAGATTTACAGCATCAGGTTATCCGAAAGAGAAGATTGATAATGTGAAAAGTAAGGTAGCCCTTATCGATAGGGATCAATTACTCATACCAAAAGAAAAGGAGAAGGGGGGAACGAAGTACGATTGGGCATTTGTCACATCCTTTACTAGTCAGTATAGGAATATAGAAAAATCATTAAGGAAGCATTGGGGGATATTAAAAAAGGACCCCATTATTGGAGGGGAGATCCCATCCAAACCAAAATGTATTTTCAAAAAGGCGCCTAATTTAAAAACTAGTCTTGTGAAAAGTTCCCAGCCTTTGAAGAAAGCAATGTGTACGATTAAATCGAAGGGATTCTTTCGGTGTGGCTTGTGTCTGGGATGCCATGGGATACCAAGTACGAACAGTAAGATTACGGAGATATCCATTAATGGTCATGAGTACAAAATAGGAGATTTTGTGACTTGTAACACTTCTAACGTTATCTATGCCATTGAGTGCAAGTGTGGTCTATGGTACATAGGCAGGACCTCTAGACCCCTAAAGGTCCGTGTTAGTGAACATTTGAGAAATATAAGAAAAGGCCTCACGACCCATGCTCTATCTGAGCATTTCAGATTACAACATCAAAGTAATACCTCTGGCATTAAACAATTCTGCGGGTTCAAACATATAAAAGGACACTGGAGACGAAAAGATGTCGCGTCCCAGTTAGCCAAGGCCGAAATGAAAGCTATCTACGATCTAGGGACTTTAAAACCGGGGGGTCTAAACCAGGATTTTGAGGTCAAATGGTTTTTATAGATGGGTTCATTGGGCTATTTACTTTGGGATTCTTATTGGTGGTTTGGATTATCACAATAAAGGTTTTTTTTACTCCAATATGATATTTTAATGTATACGATATGGTTTAAGTACGCTGAATATATAAATTTCTTGTATAATTGAATAAGATGTTTTAATTCTGTAGAGAAACGAATGTCCGGCACGGAATTACACTGATGGTGATAGAGACACTGATCACCATGGTAACCGGGACGCGGTCTGGCCGACGCATGAGAGCGGAATGATGTACACCGCTGAGAGACGCACTTCCGGATTAGGAGTGACGGGTCTCTATGGCAACGAGGACGCGGCCGGACGCAGTGGATATCTAGTAAAATGGGTTACCAGGGCAACGGGGGAAATGACGTACAGGTCCAGCAGAGGACCACGGAACTTTAGATAATTTGTGTATAGGGTCCAGCTGGACCTGCTGGACTATGATTGGTGCCCTGGTTAGTTAAATATAGGGATTTGTGAAGGGAGCTGCATTGCACATTTTTGCACCTTGAAAAAGACCCCAGCCCGGGGTGGAAACGCGTTGGTGAGATCCAGGGAGTTAACTACAGGTTCACAGTGGAGTGGAGATTCGGCTGCAACAACTTTAAACCGACTACTGGGGGAAATCCGGAATCCCTTCAGTTATATCTTCATGCCTATTTAGAACTGTTTAATCACAGTTCTGGAACATCTGGTAATTACCCACTGCACCTGTTAATACTCCAGGATTTGTGCTGCATTTTAATTGTTTTTCGCTTTTATGTTTAAATAAATGGTGTTATGCTATATACATCTTTTTTCTTCCATATGATCTACTATGAGGATGAGCATATAAGAAATACGTCAGAGGTGGACGTTTAAACATAAGCGCTGGTTAAGTCTTACTCTCCATTTTTTACATATTCTATGCACTTGTGGTGAGGGGTTGGAAGAAGTCTCATAGGAGTTTAAGCATTACTAGCTGCTGTTGCGCACTGAACACTTCCTCATTGTTTATTGTGTCTGGGGATGTCATAGGAATCTCACAGCCCACATTTTCCAGAATCTTAACACAGGTGATGTATACCTAACAACCTCTTCTGTTTTGTGTTTGTTTTAATTTCTCGTTGGCCAGTTCTGTCCTAAAATCTCAAGTTTATTGTTCTTTAAAATGTTTACACAGGTTTTGGCTGTTTTGTAGCCACACATCGAGGCCTCAATCTGCTTCACTACCCAGGAGTCTCAGTGGCATGCCGTCAGGGTAGTTTTCTATGAGCTGGCTGGCATGCCCAATGTGTTTGGAGCCATAGATTGCACACACATTCAGCTGAGACCACCTAGGGGCAGACAGCACATCTATACAAACTGCCATTTTGAACACTCCACAAATGTGCAGGTGGTTTGTGATGCAAATCTCAAAATAATGAGTGTTGTTGCTGGTTACCCTGGGGGCTGCCATAACTCCTTCATCCTCAGTCAGTCATCCCTCTTTGATAAGTTTGAGGACGGACAAATGCCAGATGGATGGCTGCTGGGTATGTAATTTGATATGTGTAGGCCTGCGTAGACTTTGTCCAAATACAGGGGCAGATGTATTAACCTGTAGAAGGCATAAGGAAGTGAGAAACCAGTGATCTGTGCAAGGTGTTAAAGGCACCAGCCAATCTGCTCCAATATGTAAATTAACATTTTGGATCAGATTGTCTGCTGCCTTTATTACCTTGCACATATCACTGGTTTTTCACTTCCTTATGCCTTCTACAGGTTAATAAATCTGCCCCACAGTGTGTTACTTATGCGTTGCTGTATCTTCACATGAATCACGTTACTATATCTGTCTTTTAGGTGATGGAGGATATGGCTGTTTCTCTTAGCTTCTAACTCCATTGTCCCGACCTGATACCCCTGCTAAACACAATTACAATCATGCACATAAGTCCACGTGGAATGTGATAGAAAGATGTTTTGGTGTGCTGAAATCTAGGTTTCGGTGTCTGGATAAGTCTGGTGGCCTTTTGTTGTATAGTCCCTCCAAGGTGACTCAAATTGTGTTCTGCTGCTGCTTTCTTCATAACATGTGTTTGCAACAACATCTGCCACATGTTGAGGAGGAGGAGGAGTAAGAAAGCAGCCAGCAAGCAGAGGAATTAGAGACATCTGGTGATACTTGGAGTACTGATGTAGGGAGGCAGGTTAGGCAACACATCATCAATAGCTATTTCTAAGGTAAGCTTGGTTTGCTTATTTCATTTGTTGTGTCTTCATAAATAGATGTTTTTTTTTTATCAAAAACCATTACTCAGAATGTGTCTGTCTCCTTGACACATACAAACATACCCTCGCTATATGATCAACAAATGTTGCATGTGTATTGTGTGTCTTTTTAATATCAAAACAACAGATTATGAGTGCCATGCATTAAGTCTGGATAAGTGTTCGAAATCTTACAGTGCTAATTTCTTACAAGCCCACATCATACATTTTTTATTTCACTTTATCATTGTGTGTAATGTCCTAATGCACAGGTTCACAAACTCCGCCCCCAGGACCACACACAGTGCATGTTTTTCTCGTAACCCAGTAGAAGCACAGGTGTATGAATTACTCACAGACATATGTAAAAAGGTTCACAGGTGGAGCTAATTATGTCACTTGTGTTTCTGTGAGTAGACCTACAAAACATGCACTGTGTGGGTTCCTGATGGCCGAGTTTGAGAACCTGTGTTCCCAAAAAACACTCCTCAACATATAATATGTTTGCCTTGAGGAATACATGTGTTTTTATGTGTGACGCACCATCATATTTAAGACTCACAAACTTACTGTAATCAGGAATAATTTATTTCCTAATGTTTGATGCTGTAAACTTGATAATGTGTAAGTAAATACACAGTTTGCCACACATATACATTACTATAAACAGTTTTTTTTAAATTGTGTAAAAGTACATATTTGTTTGTTTCAGCATCATGTGTAAAAACATGCTTAATAATTTTTAGCACACACAAACCTGTCCCAACAAAACTGACATTCATTTGGACAATGTTTTATAAACAAAACAAAGGCAACATATTACAAGCTTTTTATGCCACTCAATTGTGTTCATCTTGTAATGTTGTATAGATAAGCTAGCTAAGATATGTATCACTAACATTGTAATTTGGATTATCTGCAGGCACAGAGAATGATTGGAATCTTGAAAGAGTAATGATTAGAAAAAAATCAAGTGGTCAGTTTACTTCCTGCTAAATACATTCTGCTTGGCTGGCAATTATTGTATCTGCAGGCAAAGAGAATGATTGGAATCTAGAAAGAGTAATGATAAGAAAAAAATCAAGTGGTCAGTTTACTTCCTGCTAAAGACATTCTGCCTGGCTGGCAATTATTGTATCTGCAGGCAAAGAGAATGATTGGAATCTAGAAAGAGTAATGATTAGAAAAAAATCAAGTGGTCAGTTTACTTCCTGCTAACATGTATGTGTGGCTCCATCAACATTTTCCTCCTACAATACCCCAAAAAAATGACAAGGAATAAATGTGCGTACTATTTTTGACACTTAATTTGGTGCACTTATAATTAATGATGTTAAAAAAAGGGCCAAGGAGCTAAGTTTGCTATTTTGTAAAGCATCAAAAACACTTGCTAACTTTACTTATCACAAATGTCTAACTTCTTTTTGTTATGTTTTTTTTGGTGGCTGCTTGTCCTGCCCTTTGCCTTTAGCACTGTCATGTTGGCGTGCTCTGGTGGACCGTCTTGGTGGTGATGAGACTGGCGTGATATTTGGAGTAGTCGTACCAGAACTGCTGGTTGTTTGCTGTTGGTGCATGCATCTGAGTGTTTCATTCAGGTTAGTGAGGGTGGCATTGAGTTCACGTGTCGCAGCATTTTGATTGTCTACTATTCTGAATAAACTTTCATTAATCTTTTGACTGTTTTGAAAAATGCTCATATAACTTTGCTGTTGTCTGTGCTGTTCTTCCATTAGTCTGTGCTGTTCTTCCATTATGCACTGTAAGTTGCCCATGACTTGTGTAATGTCTGTACGCATGAGTTCCATGGTATTGCCTATTCTGGTTGTTTGCTCATTTTGGCGACTCAGATTTCTTGAGATTCTTCTGAGGTGAGATGGTAGGCTTGCAAACATTTGTGTCTGCTTACACAGGCAATCTTCATTAGTGGCCTGCTGTCTAGCCCAAATAGTCCAAAACACCTGATCAGGGCCTTGTGTTCCTGGTGTTGTTGGGCTGTGTTGTGGTGGGGGTGGTGTGCTTTGCTGTGGTGGTGTACTCACAGGTGCTGGGGGGCTCATTCCTTGCATTAATGGCTGCATTTCTAAGATGTTTGTCTCCTCCATGTCACTCTGTTGCTCTAAACTATTCTGCCTAGCAACATCATCACTCATAGCTTAAATACATACATATGCCTGTTTGTGGCAAATGTGTCTGGTTACTTAATTGTGAAAGCAAACACTTTAGTTTTATTTTAGCTCACACATACTCCAGCATAAAAAAAACATTGTAATACATAATGTGTTACCTTATAGCTTTGTTCAAACAAACATAGTAATGTTTTTGTAGATATTTTGCAATGTTACCTTAAGCACACATGAGATTTTTGGAAAAACAAACTTTCTTTTTACAAACAAACCAACATGCTTTTTTGTTGCAGCATCTTAGACCCAATGTCATACTGTATGACTCAAGTGGACATACATATCTTTACTGGATGTGGACAAGGCCATTTAGTTTGGTTTCCATTTCAGCTTTTACTTACTGCGGTAAGTATTTTTGATTTGGATGTGTTTGGACTTAATGCGGTTATGACTGATTATGATTATGTTCTGACATTTTACACTTTTTTTTCAGTTTGATACTCACAATCAAGATGAGGGGAGTGTGGATGACGTCTTGGAGGTGTGTCCAAAATTTGGAGTGGGGGGACAGAACATACGGACGATAATCTTCGTGGCGGGGTAGCCTGCTGTGTTTGTGGCGTGGCAGACGACCTTGCTTTCTTTTCGGCCACAGGTTTCTTGTGGTGATGTCTAACAGAAGAGCCACTTCTGCTGCTCCATACTTCTTTTGATGGACCTTTTAATGAAAGTGCAATTTTGTTATGCCCATTCCTTTACAAGCATACCCTATACTACAATGGACACTTTACCTGCTTCCGCAGCGTCATCATCATAAGATGTGTTAGGATTTACTGGTCGACGAGTAGCACTGCTTTTTTCAGACACTGTATAAAATGAGATATATTCATAAATCATGCTATTGTGTATACATCCACCCATTATGCTTATAAACATTTTTTCCTTTAGAAATGCTTGGTTTTTACTTCAAAAAAACATAAGGACCAGAAATACCAAAAAAAACAAAAAAAAAAAAACACTATGGCAACATCAAGACAGGCAAACATGTACAGGACACTGACATAGGCAACAAGTTAAAGAAATGGGTTTTTATTTTTAAATAAAAACACAAATTAATTTTGTATTGTTTTTAAAAATAATACAGATGCAATATCTAATTGGCTCTGTGATGTGGCACTCCAAATACACATTACCACTATATGACCACAAAAAAAAAAAGTAAAGTTTACAAAAAATGCAGTATGATGTCACGGTACAAATAGAAGCCAAAGAAAAAAAATTGGAAATTTTCAAAAAAACATACCATTCTGTTAAGATTATGTAAGTGGTTTAAAAACTACTTTCCAGTACTCCAGCCTTTAACATGACAAGGACTTATTTTAATTCCAAAAAACATGGTTCACTTATATATAAAACATAGTCAAAATTTTTAACGTAAAAAACGCACAAAAGGAAAACATTATTGCAGGACAAATCAGAGACACAACAAGTCCAAACTACACATGCTAAATATCTGTCTGAAAAACACATGACATACAATAAAGTAAGATGTTACATTGGCTTTTAGCTAACACATGACCCAAAACATGTATTTGCAAACACACACTTGAAGATGGGAGTAATATGCAACGTCACATAACACAGATTACAAAATACAACTTATAATAAAAAAAAAAAAAATGAAACATGCTCACCATTCTTCCTTGGCCTATCTGAATCCCGGACATGGGTTGCAGAGACAACTTCAGGAGGTATGACACTCCGCATGGGCTCCTCATACTCCAGATATCTTGCAATATAGGGCTGCCCACCACCGGTTTACCGAGCCTCCTTGGCCTCCTTGGCCATTTTGGACTTGACACGTCGCTTTATGTCATAGTACCGTTTGCGGCATGTGTCCTCCGTCTGCTTGACCACCCCTAACTATTGACAGCAGCAAAAACTTTCGCCCACAACACCGTCTTCCTCCGTGTTGGCACCTTGGCGGACTCAGGGCCAAATAGCTGCCTCTGATACTTCATCAGCTCACGCACCAATGCCACATTTTCAGCAAAACTAAACTTAACATTCCGCCCAGTCTTAGTAGTGGTGCGTGGCTGCGGAGCACTCTGACTATCACTGTCACTTGAGGCTGCTGCAGCAACCTCACCCACCTCCTCCACCTCACTAACCTCACTAACACTCACCACCTCCACCTGACCGACCTCCTCCCCCTCAATCACACCCTCCACCTCTGAGTCACACATAATTGTGTGTCTAAACAGTTAACACAGGGAAAAAAAAAGACAAACAACACACTCCTCCACTACCACTACACAACTCACACACACACACCCACACACACACACACAAACACTGACAAGGGACTATAAAGAAAAATAACTTGGACTAAAAATGAGACAAAACCACAAAATACAAGACAACAAGAATGACAAGACGACTTTCAAACACAATACCACACTTAGAAATCGCTACCAACACTCCTCTTCAAGCCACAAAATCACCTATCTCCACAGCACAACCTCCCTCCTCCTCACCACTAACTAAACCAGCACAGACATTCCTACCATCTGAAACACAACCAATCACGAACGGGGATGAAAATCGAAACTGAAAGTGAAAATGCGGCCGCGGGGAAAAAAAAACCCTGCCGCGTTTAACTTAGTGAAAAAAACAGCAAATCCAACAAAAACACGTACGCAAACGACAATGACGGCCGTAAATGTGCCAAAAAAAACCGACTGGCATCGACATCGGAAAACACGAAAACCATAAAGTCGAGTGCTTCGTAACTTTGCGTATATGGATTCAATAAATTGCATGAAAATGCACCCGATACAAAACGAGTTTAAACACTACACAAACCGACTCAAACACGAATATTAGTAAATATTGGCCCATGTATGCTATCAGAGAGAAAACATCACAAAGAAGCTGATGCAGAGTTGGTTGCAAAATTTTACTTAAACCAAATGCATGAAAAATAGCCAGCCACCCATTTGTTGAGCCATACATATCTTTGTATGTCTACAGAGAAAATGATTATGCCAGTCACTTATACCTTATAACCAAACTTTTTAATAAAGATATACACGGACACTCCTGTTTTGGTTTTGCCAAACCCACCCTCAGTTGTTTTTTTTGGGGGAGAAACCATCCCGTGTTTGGTATTAATTTTGAATTTCTTGAAAATTGATAAAAACAGCTAAAATCATGTAATTTAAACCTATTTTTGTTCCTACAGTATTATTAACCTCAATAACATTAATTTACTGCCAACTTTGACCACCCCCCAGCTTACAATGTTTTTCACGAATATTGACCAAAGGCTGGCTTACTAAACAAAGCAATAGAGCAGTGGCACAAACACACATCAGTTATTTTAAAAGAATATAGCATATCTACAGAATGAATCATTGTGGCACAGCAGTGGCAGACAGAATGGTAGTTTAATAAACTATATGATCCCATAGAAAGAATGTTTTCATTAATCAAGTAGAGACCAGAGGGCAGTACAGGGAAACGGGGGTGAATAATGTAGTGGCAGGAAGGTAAAGCATTGATTGATTGTTTGAATTAATTTATTGACATTAATTAAGAAATAAAAATTGGGGAGGCGTGGTCTAGTGGAGGTCCGGATTTTGCTATGTGGCTCCTACTTACCCTGCATCTATCCCCTCTCAGTGGATCCCCCTCTACCTGTTGGATCACCCAGGGGCTCCTGGGGGTGCTCTGCAGTGTCCCAGACCTTAGCTGTGGAGCTGGGAGGCCTTTCTGAGGCCTCTGTGGATTCCAACCTTCCAGGGTCCGGAAGCCACGGGTTCAATTTACTGCCAGATTCCACTGAGGACGTCTCTGTGGCATGGGTGAACTGCAAACTGCATCAGAGTCCTGTTAGAGTGCGGAAGGGGTCCTGGAGGGTTGTTGCAGCTTTTTATTCCCTGCTTGGGAGGAGGACAATGATCTTGATTATGCACGGGGGCTCCAGCTCAACAAGGTAGGAGACGCAGGCTGTGCCCCTGCTGCAGTTAGTCCTTTCTCTATTTCTTCCCATTGCTGCTGGGCTCTTCTTACACCCCTCTTCTTGCTGGTCCTTCCCTCCTCTTGGTGGCCTGAGGATACCCCTTTTGCCCCTACACGGGGTGATATTCTCCAACACTGCTGGCTACTCTTATTCTGCAGCTGGACTGGATAATCTGATGTTTGATGCTAACCTGAGTGCTCCCTTCAGCATAGCTTTCATGTAGTCCAGACCATCTACCTTCCACCACCCATGACCTTTATGCTTACCTAATGTTTGTTATTATTTCAACGGCATATCCTAATTTCTTATCTGAATCCTACTCTTGGGAATTGTGATATGTCAGAAAGCCTCTGAAAAAGACCAAGGGGGTTCTACCTCCCAGGGTGACCATCCCCTCACAGAAGACTTCTTGCACCTCCACTCCGATAGTGGGGACCCCTGCCTCCACCTCTACTTCTCTGGGAAGTGGTACTCGAGGCCCCCCTTCTGAGCGTGGGTTTGATACCGAGTCTGATGCTCCCCTTACGGTCAAGATGCTATACCAGGTGCTGTCTGCATTTAATACAGAATTGACCAAGGACCTTTCTGCTGCTATATACAAGGCCAAGATGTTATTGGGCACTATTGGTGACTGCACTGATCACTTGGAGCATAAGATGGAGGAGCTGGTCTAGTCCCACAATGATCTCTTCATGGCTCATGATCAACAACAAAGCGAGCTGGAGGCGTTTAAGGACAAGATCTCAGATATTGAGGATTGTTCCCAGTGCAATAACATAAAGATTCAGGGCATTCCGGACTCAGTGTCAAACTCTGAGTTGGAGGATTATGCTCTTTCCCTAATTCGAAAGCTTCTCCCCGACACGGAGGCCAGAGATTTGCTCATCGACAGCATCCATTGTCTCCCGAGACTGGGTTCTGTTGCTTCCATGCTTCCACGGGATACTCTTCTGAGGGTCCATTTCTATACCACCAAGGCAGTGACATGCAGTGGGGTGAGGCAGGAGAGGCAGAGCCTTTCCTGTCATACTAACGTTTGTGCCAGAGTTTTGACTGCGTAAAGTATATGAAAAATACAAAGAATTTGCTTAAAATATATTCTTTGCATTATTATAATACTTTTTATAGCCAAAAATTTTGGAGTAAAAAGTCTATGACAGGTGAAGCAGTGCCTCAACTGGCTAACTTTTCCGCACATCTCTGATCAAAAGTCACCAAATTTCTAGGAGTTTATACTGCTGCACCTGTGTATAATGCCCAGATGTACGTTTTGTCTCATATATTGCATGTAAATCTGGCTTTGGTGCTAGTTAGTGCCTCCTGAGCTATTTAGCTCACCGCACATCCATGCATCAAGGAGCATATTCTTAAAGTGGCTAGATCAGCTGGAGATTTGGACTCTGATATTCTGAGCGGATTGCAACTCTTCCCGGACATGTCCTCATTAACCATTGCTAAACAGAGATCATGGTTCCCCATTACTTCAGCCCTCATTGCCCAAGAAATTTACTATGGCTGGGGATTCCCAGTAAAGCTTACCATCTCCTACGAGGCCTCATCCTACACCATTTCTTCCCTGGATGCTGGAGTCAAGCTTCTATTGGAGTGGGATATCTCCGTTAATTTGCTTCTTGGCTCTAAGAAACAACCTGCTTTTCATTCAGACTGGTCCATCATTTGAAGATCTGGTTTATTCTCACTGTTTTCAATGTTGGACTGTACAGCCTGGCAGTTTCTAGTTTGGGACTTCTTACTGCATTTATTCTACTGGGCCATCTAAGGTTGTGAGTTACTATACTGGTTGCGTTATTGTTATTTATGGTGTTTTTGCCTCTTTGACAGATATATTGTCATGTTTTTTGTTTTCTTTTTTTGGGTAAGCAATTTATTCTCATCATTGTATTTTGCATGATTGGGTGGAGCGTTAGACCACATGTTCCCCCTTGTTATTGTACTACTGCATCTCTTTCTCTCCCTGCAGTAGATATGCTGGCCCAATATACTGGGCCATTTTGGTTTGTTCTTTCCTTCTCTTTCCTGTCCTCCCTTCCCTTGTTATTGCTGTGTTTTTATGCTTGTCTCTTGAGACTGTACCCCATTCCATTTTATTGTCGTAAAGTACATTTATTGTATGTTCTACCATGCCGTTTTGTTTCTCTTTCTTGTTTTTTGTTCTTCTTAACTGCCTATGGTCAATGTTCTGTCCTTAAATGTTAAGGGGTTGAACTCCAATAATAAAAGAAGGCAGGCACTGGGTTTTTTTTGCTAAACAAAACGCAGAAGTTGTATCACTACAAAAGACTCACTTTTCCTCATTAAGCCCTCCCATTTTGAAAGACTGTAGATTTACTTTGGGATATTTTGCTAATGGACCTTTTAAAAGGAATGATGTGGCCATTCTGTTAAAGAATCTGTTGAGTTTACATTGCATGAACAAGTAGTTGATAAAAATGGTTGTTACCTTATTTTAGCTGGTCTTCTGGATAATAAATTAGTTACTTTAATGTCAGCATATGCTCCTAACTCCAACCAGGTTTTATTCTTCCGTAAATTTTGTCTGGTTATCCAGAAAGTCCATAAAGGTTCACTTCTCATTACTGGAGATATTAATTTGGCCCTAGACCCCAAATTGCACCTATTCACAAGGGAGTGAATTCTCACTCTTTTCTTGGCTTCCCACAACCCCTCCTTGGTTTTCCATAATTTCTTGACAGAGTTTGACCTTTATGACATATGGCGTGTACAAAACCCTACTGGCTGTGAATACACCTATTATTCCCCAGTTCATAACTCCTACTCCCATATAGATTATATTTTTTTGGAAAAATGGACTCTTCAGTTTGACTGCTTCATATATATCCTTCCTATAACTTGTTTGTACCAAGCCGAGATTTTGCTTAAATGAGATGTCAACTGTATCTCTCCATTTTTTCATTTATTCTGTGTTGCGAAAGTCCATAACTGACTGTACTACATCATACAGTATGTTGACTTAAATTCCCCTTCAGGCAGGTCTACTCTAAACTATTGGTGTGCCATCAAGGATGTAGCGAGAAGGGCGGCTATAATAGCAGGGGCTATGCTTAAAAAGCAGTCCCTGCAACATCAGGCTGTGCTTGAACTTAAATTGAAGGAATTAGAGGATAAGAACATGAGAAACCCCTCAAATCTACTTCAAAAGAGCTATCTGACATTAGGTCTCGAATTCAAAAGTTACTCATGGCAAGCACACAGGCCTCTTTGAATATACCTGGAAAGATGTTGGGCCACAAACATTGAGCCCAATCAGCTTGGAATATAATTAAATATATTGTTTCACTGTCACAACTGAGGGCTTAGGCTGACCTGGGGAAGCCTCAGACATAGGGACTGGCGTATATGTGAACCGTGGAGGTAGGGTTCTTGGACCTGCAGGAGGTTAAACACCATTTGCCTGGAGGCATGACCACAACAACAGAGTATATAAAACAAAGTCTGTTTATTGAACACAGTTTAGAGTAGACACTTTGGCAATTCAGATAACTTTCAACGGTAATTTGTGCAGATAAATATAGCAGTACAGTTCTTGGGAGCGCAGTGGTAAAGAATACTGTGGCAATGCAGGATGAGATGTAACAAAGTCCTTGCAAGACCAAGAGTTGGAAACTACGTAGGCCACAGCTAACTGCTGTAACAGGAAACTAGCTGGTATTGCCCAGCAGATGACACACTGGAAGCTGGGTTGGCACAAGTGCACAGAGGTTGAAGGGGACTTGGAAGAATTGCCATGGATGACGGATGGAACTGGTGCAGACAGAAGGTGTATTGAACTCACCGCAGAAGATAGAGTCCGGTGGTGAGTATCAATGGTGAACTGTGGTAGATGATGAACAGATCGGTGCTGGAGCACCGCTGGAGATGGAGAGCGATACTGAATGTGATACAGAACACCACTGAGAGCTGGTAGTGACACAGAAACACCACTGGAAGCAAGACTGAAGCAATGCTGGAAGCTGGAAGCCGGTGATGAAGTCACTGTGGATCACAGAGAGCGATGTTGGTAGGCAATGAAAGCTAGGAGTGATACAGGAACACTGTTGGAAACTGGAAGTGATTTTGGAAGAAAGCTGAAAGATGGAAGCCAGTGATGGATCACTGCAGGATACAGGATGCAATGTAGGAGCACTGCTGGAGTCAGGCAGCACTGCAAGATAGTAACTGGTGCGGGGTCTCTTTAAGTGGAGCAAGGTCACAGGAACTGTAATACCTGGAAAAACAAGCTGGAACATTCACATCCAGGAGAGACATGTATCACTAGGTTAGACAGTCAAAGAACTGACCATTAGGCTGCCTGGATGCAGGATATTTATACCAGCTGGGAAGCAGGTATTGGCTGAGTAATCAGGCAGAGTCCAGAGTGCTTCAGATAGGCTGTAGAATGACATGTGATGAAATCAAATGGATGCTCCCATGTTTGAATCTGGAGGGAAAGTCTGTTTGAACTTTAGCATTAGAAAATCAGTGGCGATGGCGGCGGAGGCCGCTGGGGACAGGAGACGCCATTCACTATGATAGAAGGGATTAACTGTATAGTTGCCATGACAGCACTGCCAGGAGAGGGGAGACTGAGGAAATGTTGTACAGCGTGCTGCATGCAGACAGTGCAGGTGGAATCCAGGCTTGTGTTAGGGTCTCCTGCTCTGTGCTGCCACGTCGTCATGGCAACCGGGAGACAAGTGCTAGCGGAGTAACCTGAGCGTAGCTGATACTCCGGTTCGGGTCTTTTGCTGTGCAGTGGTTACAGGCTCTGTGCACGGCAGGGGATCCGGTGCTGGTTTTGGTGCTCACAGTCTGTGAGGTCTGAGTGGGGCGTGGACAGCACCTGCTATATAAACCCTCTTCTCAGGTTAGGCAGAGGCTGCTGAATCTTTGTTGGTTAGTCAGTTCCTGAAAGCTAGCTAGTACTGTGTAAACTTTGTATTTGTTTGTTGCTTACTGCAAATAGGCCTTGGGATTTGGTATTACACTCTGCCAATCCAGACCTAGCAGTAAGACTGGAGTCAGTCGTTTAACCTGTTGGGGTTCTTTTGCTACTCTGTGAACCTAGCAAGTTTGCGGCTGTATTCTCAGACTTGCCTGCCAAAATCCTTTCTCACTGTGCAAGGTGTTCAGGTGTCAGTTTAGTGGCAGTAAACTGAACCAGTGCACTGCAAGTGAGGACTAGGATTGTGGAGACTCTCCTTGTGTCTATTATTCCATCTCTGACCAAGGAGTTTACTGCCACACCCGTTGGTAACCCTTTAGGGTTTTGCTGTTGCCCTTAGCAACAGCATTTCGGGTTCTCTACGTATTAAATCACAACATCTCGCTTCTTTCCATCTGAGCATTACTAATACTAGGGAGACACCCAGTTTCTTAGCCTTTGGGCTTCTCTGTTCACTTTGTGTTTATTTTGTTACCCTATCACCTTCTGTGTATGTAATGTCATATTCCCCAGTCTGTCTGTGAGTTCATTTGTTTTGCATCCCTCTCCGTTCAGACACCAGTACATTCCTGCTGGCACTGGTGTGCATAACATATTCAGCAGCCCAATACTCCTGTTGAAATTTTGTGGGAATATGGAGCATACCCCTCAAAATACTTTGCAACAGGTGGTCGATCAGGTGCAGGTCCTGACTCGACAATTTAATGATTTGTCCATTAAAATGCACACCTCCCAGGCCGCTGGCGGAGCTCCCGCAGCAGCAGTACCTTCAGGGGTTAAGGAGCCGAAAGTAAATCTCCCGGATCGTTTTTCTGGAGATCGCTCGCAGTTCTTTTGTTTCAAGGAGAGCTGCAAGCTATATTTCCAACTTAGGCCTCAGTCTTCTGGGTCGGAGATTCAGCGGGTGGGCATAGTGATTTCCTTGCTACAAGGAGACCCACAGGTCTGGGCATATGGGTTGCAGCCTGACTGTCCATCGCTTAAAAGTGTTGATGCTTTTTTTACTGCACTGGGCATGTTGTATGATGACCCTGACAAGACGGCCTCAGCCGAGGCTCAGATTTCGATCCTTAAGCAAGGGCAAAGGCCAGTTGAGGTTTATTGTATGGAGTTTCGGAGGTTGGCCCATGATACCCAGTGGAATGACCCAGCCCTGAGACACCAGTACCGAAGAGGTCTTTCTAACCAGTTAAAAGACCAACTGGTACAATATCCCTTGCCTGATAGCTTGGATCAGCTCATGCAGTTATCCATTCGGGTGGATAGACGGCTGAGAGAGCGCAGGCTTGAAAGGGAGACCGAGGTTTCCTTCTTTCCCAAGGGAACCTCAGACTCTGAAGAATTTTCCGAGGAGCCTATGCAGATTGGGGCTACCCGCCTCTCCTCGCGTGAGAAGACGCGGAGGAGACAGCAGGGGTTATGTTTGTACTGTGGGAATAAAGGTCATGTGGTAGTATCATGCCCAGAAAAGCCGGAAAACTTCAGGGCCTGAGGGTGATGGGAAATATCCTGTCAGGCCAGAAGTCAGAATTTCCCAAGAAGACTTTTATCATTCCGGTGACCTTGAAGATCCTCGGTCAAACTGTCAAGACTGAGGCCTTTTTGGACAGTGGGGCCGACGGGGTTTTTATGGACCGCCAATTCGCCCTGAAACACTCTGTTCCCTTAGTACCCTTGGCATCGGAAATTGAGATTTGTGGGTAAAACGGGGAACCATTATCCCAGGGTAAAATTACCTCTTGCACTAGCCAGATTTCTTTGTTTATTGGAGCCACACACTATGAAAAATTGTCCTTTTATGTGACTGTCTGTACTTTTGCCCCATTGGTGTTGGGGTTACCCTGGTTAAGGGCCCACAATCCTCAATTTGACTGGGTCTCTGGGGAGATTCTTAGTTGGGGTACTGATTGTTTCAGGAGTTGCTTGAGCCTTCCAGTCAGGCTTTAGCAGCTAAGTTTGCCAGGATTGCCAGGATGTTATGCAGATTTTGCGGACAGGTTTTCCAAAAGAGTTGCAGAGGTACTACCTCCCCATCGCCCCTATGACTGTGCCATTAATTTGTTGCCGAATGCTAAGCTTCCCAAGAGCAGGTTGTACTCCCTGTCACGTCCTGAGACTCAGGCTATGGCAGAGTACATTCAGGAGAACTTGGCTAAGGGATTTATCAGACCTTCACAGTCTCCAGTTGGGTCGGGGTTCTTTTTCGTGGGTAAAAAGGATGGTTCATTGCGACCCTGCATCGACTTCAGGGAATTGAACCGTATCACGATTAAAAACTCATACCCACTGCCTCTCATTTCGGTCTTGTTTGACCAGCTTCGTACTGCCACCATTTTTTCTAAGATTGACCTACGCGGTGCGTACAATCTATTCCGAATAAGAGAGGGGGATGAATGGAAGACTGCCTTTAATACCCACTCAGGGCATTATGAATATTTGGTGATGCTTTTTGGGCTCTGTAATGCCCCGGCAGTCTTCCAGGACTTCATGAACGATGTGCTCAGGGAATATTTGGATAGATTCTTAGTTGTATACTTAGATGACATCCTAATCTTCTCCCATTCCCTGGAGGAACATTGGAAGCATGTACGCTTAGTCCTCCAGAAACTCAGAGACCCCCGGCTTGGGGCGAAGCTGGAGAAGTGCGAATTTGAAGTTCAGCAAATCGCATTTCTAGGATATATTATCTCCCCAGAAGGTTTCCAAATGGAGGGTTCCAAGGTACAGGCAGTCCTAGATTGGGTGCAGCCCACTAGTTTGAAGGCGCTTCAGCGTTTTGTGGGCTTTGCAAATTTTTATAGACGATTTATCGCTGAATTTTCGTCTATAGTGGCGCCCTTGGTGGCACTCACTAAGAAAGGGGCGGATGTTGCTCACTGGTCTTGTGAGGCCAAAGCGGCTTTTGCCCGTCTC
This sequence comes from Pseudophryne corroboree, assembly GCF_028390025.1. NCBI lineage: Eukaryota > Metazoa > Chordata > Amphibia > Anura > Myobatrachidae > Pseudophryne > Pseudophryne corroboree. Next base: position 332,741,066 of record NC_086445.1, read on the forward strand.
AAAAGGGCATTTGTCTCGGCCAAGGTGCTGCGACACCCAGATCCAGAGCGTCCTTTTGTGGTGGAGGTGGATGCCTCTGAGATGGGTATTGGGGCAGTGCTCTCTCAGATGGGGGTGTCTGATAATCGCCTTCATCCCTGTGCTTACTTTTCCCGTAAATTTTCGCCTGCCGAGATGAATTATGACGTGGGTAACCGGGAATTGTTGGCTATTAAGGATGCACTCGAGGAGTGGAGACACTGGCTTGAGGGGGCTAAGTTTGTGGTCTCAATTCTCACCGACCATAAGAATTTGGCATATTTAGAGTCAGCGAAGCGCCTCAATGCCAGGCAGGCACGATGGGCTTTGTTTTTTGCTCGCTTTAATTTTTTGATAACATATCGCCCTGGGTCAAAAAACATCAAGGCTGATGCGCTCTCGCGGAGTTTTGCTCCAATCCAGGAGACCACCGAGGAGCCATTGCCCATTGTGTCCCCATCATGTATTAAAGTGGGCATTACCCAGGACCTCTTGTCATTAGTCCTTAGAGCACAGGAGCAGGCTCCTCCAGACCTTCCGGAAGGTCTTTTGTATGTGCCTCCTAGATTAAGACAGCGAGTGTACCTGGAATTCCATGCCAAGAAGTCGGAAGGTCACCCGGGTATTGCCAGAACTCGGGAGTTGCTATCTAGGGCAGTGTGGTGGCCCTCGGTGGCTAGGGATGTGGATCAGTGGGTTCGGGCATGTGACATCTGTGCCCGAAATAAGACTCCTAGAGGGGTTCCTGTTGGCCCATTACATCCACTCTCTATTCCATCTAAGCCATGGACCCACATTTTATTGGATTTTGTGGTGGACTTGCCCAAATCCTCGGGGATGACAGCCATCTGGGTTGTCGTTGACAGGTTTTTGAAGATGGCGCACTTCGTTCCATTGGTTGGGCTGCCATCGGCCAGACGCCTGTCTGAATTATTTATGCTGCATGTTGTGCGCCTCCACGGGTTGCCACTTGATGTGGTTTCTGACCGCGGATCCCAATTTGTGGCCAAATTCTGGAGGGCATTTTGTTCCGAACTCCAGATTTCTGTCAGCTTGTCGTCAGGCTACCATCCGCAGTCTAATGGGCAGACTGAAAGGGTGAACCAGTCCTTGGAGCAGTTCCTCAGGTGTTATGTCTCCAAGTGTCAGACTGACTGGGTTGCTCATCTGTCCATGGCGGAGTTTGCCTATAACAACGCGGCTCACTCTGCTACAGGGATCTCTCCCTTCCTTTGTGTGTATGGACATCATCCTAAGGCCAATTCTTTTGACCCCCTGGACTCCACGCCTGGTGGTTCCTCGGTGGTTTCGGTCCTTAGAGGTATTTGGAGGAAAGTGAAGAAAGCCCTTGTGTCTGTGTCATTAGTGACCAAAAGGGTTTTTGATAAGCGGAAAAGACCCTGCAGCTTCAAATTAGGAGACTTCGTCTGGTTGTCTACCAAGAATTTGAAGTTGAGACAGCCATCTCATAAGTTAGGCCCTCGGTTCATCGGTCCTTATAAGATCACTAGGGTTATCAATCCGGTGGCATTTCAGTTAGATCTACCCCGTTCTTTGGGTATCAATAAAACATTTCATTGTTCCCTTTTAAAACGGGCGATTAGTAATCCTTCTTCCAGTGGAAGACCTTCCCCTCTTTTGATACGTGGCCAGAGGGAGTTTGTTGTTGAAAGGATTCTTGACTCCAAGATGGTTCGGGGTCGGCTGTCATTTTTGGTGCACTGGAAGGGTATGGCCCGGAGGAGCGGTCGTGGGTGCGCAGTTGTGATCTTCATGCCCCCAGACTGTTACGCTCTTTCTTCTCGCAGTTCCCCGATAAACCCGGTGGTAGGGGTTCTTTGACCCCTCGTCATAGGGGGGGTACTGTTAGGGTCTCCTGCTCTGTGCTGCCACGTCGTCATGGCAACCGGGAGACAAGTGCTAGCGGAGTAACCTGAGCGTAGCTGATATTTCGGTTCGGGTCTTTTGCTGTGCAGTGGTTACAGGCTCTGTGCACGGCAGGGGATCCGGTGCTGGTTTTTGTGCTCACAGTCTGTGAGGTCTGAGTGGGGCGTGGACAGCACCTGCTATATAAACCCTCTTCTCAGGTTAGGCAGATGCTGCTGAATCTTTGTTGGTTAGTCAGTTCCTGAAAGCTAGCTAGTACTGTGTAAACTTTGTATTTGTTTGTTGCTTACTGCAAATAGGCCTTGGGATTTGGTATTACACTCTGCCAATCCAGACCTAGCAGTAAGACTGGAGTCAGTCGTTTATCCTGCTGGGGTTCTTTTGCTACTCTGTGAACCTAGCAAGTTTGCGGCTGTATTCTCAGACTTGCCTGCCAAAATCCTTTCTCACTGTGCAAGGTGTTCAGGTGTCAGTTTAGTGGCAGTAAACTGAACCAGTGCACTGCAAGTGAGGACTAGGATTGTGGAGACTCTCCTTGTGTCTATTATTCCATCTCTGACCAAGGAGTTTACTGCCACACCCGTTGGTAACCCTTTAGGGTTTTGCTGTTACCCTTAGCAACAGCATTTCGTGTTCTCTACGTATTAAATCACAACATCTCGCTTCTTTCCATCTGAGCATTCCTAATACTAGGGAGACACCCAGTTTCTTAGCCTTTGGGCTTCTCTGTTCACTTTGTGTTTATTTTGTTACCCTATCACCTTCTGTGTATGTAATGTCATATTCCCCAGTCTGTCTGTGAGTTCATTTGTTTTGCATCCCTCTCCGTTCAGACACCAGTACATTCCTGCTGGCACTGGTGTGCATAACAGCTTGGAACACTGGGCCAATCTTAGGAGACACTTGGAAGGTAAGAAGTGGTGACTAATCACCCGGATCGTGACATTCACCTTTGGGTGCAAAACTTTTCAATACTTTGGACATTTTGAATCAGTTTGCTAGTTTCTATTCTCAACTGTATAACTTGTCCTCTGACTCTTCTATCCCTCAGCCTTCTCTCTCTTCTATTCATTTGTTTCTTGCTGATCTAAAGCAGCCCTCACTTTCCACTGACCAACTGGAGTTTATTGAATGCCCCGTGGTCTCCTCCATCAATCAGGAACTATTAAGTCCCTTCCTAAAGGCAAGGCTCCTGGCCCTGATGGCTTTATCAATGATTTTTATGGTACTTTCCAGGACTTGTTCGCTCCTTTGTTGGTTACAGTTTATAATGAGATAACTTCTTGTGGTACTCTCCCGACAGAGATGCTCGTGGCCCAAATAGTCACATTTCTTAAACCTGACAAAGACCCGATGTTTTGTCAAAACTATCTCCCTATTGCATTGCTAAATGGCGATGTTAAATTATATGCTAAATTAATAGCTACACGTTTTAACACTTTTCTCCCTTCGCTAATTCATCCTGACCAGGTTGGTTTTGTCCCGTGCAGACAAGCATCTGACAATATGCACAGGATATTTAATCTAATTGATTCCTTGCCCTATGATCAAGTCCTTCTCTTGTTATCATTATATGCAGAGAAAGCTTTTGATCTTTTAAGCTGGACCTATATGAGCGCGGTCTTATCAAAATTTGGCTTTCAGGATCAGATATTATCATCCATTGTGACTTTATATAGTTCTCTATCGGCCCGTGTTTTCAGCAACGAGATCTTATCTAACTCTATTATGATTTCTAAAGGGACCTGGAAGGGTTGCACCCTCTCCCCTCTCATTTTCACTTTAGCGATCAAGCCCCTAGTAGCTAAGATTCATGCTGACCTGTTATTCCTGTATGTCCATATAGGATCTTCATCTCACAAATGATGTTCTTTTGTTTGTTTCTGACCCCCCTAACTATACTCCTACATTTACACAACATTTTAGCCAACTATTCGGAGGCATCCTACTATAAACTAAATGTAACAAAAACGGATGCTCTACTGATTAAGCTATCCCACTCTATTCCCTCTTTGCACTCCTCCTATCCTTACAACTGGCAGACTGATTTGATACGTTACTTAGGTATTTATATTCCTTCTACTTTCTCTATTTTTGAAGTGAATCTTCCCTCACTTATTGCTTCGCTTTTACTGTTAACTAAATCTTGTCTCTCCCATGATATTTCATGGCTAGGCCATTTAGCAGCTTTCAAGATGTCGCAGTTGCCTAAATTGATGTTTCTTTTTAGGACAATTCCATATAATTTTCCTAGGAAATATTTAGATAAATGTAATTATATTCTTACTAAGTATGTATGGGCATCTCGCCCACCTAAACTAGCCCGGTCAAAAATGTGCTTGCCACGGAGTAAGGGAGGTGTTAATTTTCCTAATCTGGTTCTTAGTTCTTTAACAGGAGGCTTGTCTCTTGGCCAGGGGTGTAGCGAGGGTGGCTTCAGTGGAGCTCAAGCTCCGGGAGCCAAAAAAGTTAGAGGGCGCACTGCCGCCCACCATCCCCTTCACTTTTTAATTTATTTGAATTAAACAAGTAAATAGTTAAATACAGCTACTTACATAGCATCTCTACCATGGTGTAATGTGTATAAGGGACTCAACCATAGTGTAACGTGTTTAAGGGGCGCTACTGTGCGGCATAACGTATATAAGTATTACTACTGTGTGATATAATGTGAATAATAGACACTACTGTGCGGTATAATGTGAATTGGTACTATACTCTGGCCACATAACTTCCCAATGAGGCAGTTACTTATTTATTATTACCAGTTATTTATATAGCACACACATATTCCGCAGCGCTTTACAGAGAATATTTTTCCATTCACATCAGTCCCTTCCCCATGGGAGCTTACACTCTATGGGGGTAATTCAGACCTTATTGCTTGCTAGCATTTTTTGCAGTGCTGTGATCAGGTCAGAACTGTGCATGCGTATGCACCACAATGCGCAAGTAAGTCGCACAGGTACAAAGCAGATCGTTGCTGTGCGATGGGTTTTATGAAGAATCCATTCACACAGCTGATTGCAAGGTGATTGACAGGAAGAAGCCATTTGTGGGTGTCAACTGACCGTTTTTTGGGAGTGGTTGAAAAAACGCAGGCGTGACCAATCGTTTGCAGGGCAGGTATCTGACATCACTTCCGGGCCCGGACAGGCTGAAGTGAGCGCAGCGGCTGAGTAAGTCCTGGGCAACTCAGAAACTGCACAAAGTTTTTTTGTACCACTCGGTTGCACATGCGATTGCACACTTGCACAGCAAAAATATACTCCCGGGTGGGCGGCGACTATGTTAATGCTGGACTGCAAAAAATACCCTAGCGAGTGATCAGGTCTGAATTAGGCCCTACAGTATATTTATTATCACACACACACATAACAGGGTTAATTTTTGTTGGGAGCCAATTAACCTACCAGTATATTTTTGTATTGTGGGAGGACACCAGAGCACCTGGAGGAAACCCATGCAAGCATGGGTAAGATATACAAACTCCACACACTTAGATTCATGGTGAGAATTGAACCCATGATCTTAGTGCTGTGAGGCAGTTATGCTAACCATTACACCATCCGTGCTTCCATTCCATATTGTTGTTGCAAGCCTTCGGCATGCACTGACCCTATTTTAACTTGGGGGGCAACCAAAGGAAACTTTCACCCTGAGCTCCACAAGGTCTAGAACCAGCGCTGTCACCAATTTAGGATTTTTAAATATTGTTTCTTTTCAAATGTAAAATGCCACCACATGTTGACTAGGCCCCCAATTGAGTACAGGGGAGGGAGGCACCAAAACATATACTTGCTGCGGGCACCATAGCGCCTAGCTACTCCTCTGCTCTTAGCTCAAATTAAAGCTTACTATAGAGATAAACCCATTGATTACCCTTACATGACCTGTTTTGGTTACGTAAAGATTTACGACCATCATTTTTATCCCTTCTCCCTGCTACTCATGCTACCTTGCAAATATGGGATAGACTGGCATCTAAGCTCTATAATACTCTTTACACTCTCCCATCATTATCTCTATGTACAGTTGCCAGACTTATACCAAATCTCAACCTTGCTAATTGGTAAATAAGTGGAATAGACTCCCTGGGGAACTTGTTGGATCGGTTTTTCTTCTGTTCCTTCTCCAGTATACTAGAACATTTCTCCCTGCCTGAGTCGGAGAGATTGCAGTATTATCAACTCTGACATTGGTGGAATAGCCAGCCTGTCCCATTCAACAACTCCCCCAGACCCTCGCATATCTCCTATAAGAGCTTGACTGACCAAGCCAGGGTGTAAAGGGGAAATTTCCATTTGGTATAATGTTTTAATAGAATTGACACCCTTTTCCAAATTGAATGCTCAAATCTGCTGGGAATTGGACATTGGTGTCTTTCTTTCTGACTTTCAATGGGCAAAAATCTGTCAGTCCTCTTATAAAATGTCTAGGTGCTTGAATCACTCTGAAGTGCATGTCAAATTCTTGCATAGGCTGTACCTCGCCCCAGAGAGACTCCACACAATTTAGTCTTCGTGCTCGAAGTTTTGTTGGCATCTCTGCAGTGACGTTGGTCACCTATTCCATGTGTTTTGGATGAGACCTCTCCTCACAACTTCCGGGAATTATGTATTTGCCTTAATTAATTAAGTATTAGGCCGGTCCTTGTCCCCTTCCCCCCTTATAGCTTTATTTAATTGCTTTCCGTGCTCTATTGGTTACACTATGTTTTGGGGCATATCGTTATAGCGGCACGTGCTGCTCTGGCCCAGTGCTGGAAACAACCCTCATTACCTCCACTTAAGAAAATTATTCACAAAGTTTACTTCCATTTCTTAATGGAAACCGTGTACATCTCCTATTCTTTTACTCCTAACTCTCCTCTTGTCAGTTGGATGCCATGGCATATATATATATATATATATATATATATATGTTACAGAAGGGGAGGGAGCAAAACAGGTCTCCATCTCCCCCTCCTCTGTCCCTACTTAATTTAGCTTGGCCAAAGAGGCGTATTCCACTTCCTCCACTTCTTAACCATGGGTTCGATATTGTATCACTAGTCCTCCCATTTCTCTTGCCTTGTTTTGTATTATTACTGTGGGCTATGCACAACTCTGTTTCTATACGTCTAATGGGTAAATGTCTGTATGCATGCCTTATTCATTGTACTGTCTCATGATGTGATTTCTAATTAATACCCCCCCCCCCCTTTTTGCTTTTTTCCTTTCTGTATCCCTTTTTAGTAACTGTAAAAATTCAATAAAAATTATTGACGTTAAAGAATTAAAAATTGATTAGGTCTGTTTTTATAGCAAATTAGAAAAGGCAATACAAGAATATAATGTTAACAGTCAAGGACTAATTAAAAATATTGAAAAATGAGTGAAGAAAATAAAAAGTTGCTCTACAGAGCTGCAAACTCCAAATAAGTCTTAAACACTAATAAATATTGCCCATATGCACAGACTACCCCATCCACCCTCCTTCCTAAATGTGTAACACATCCTTGTAGTTTACTGTATTTATGAGTTGCACCAGAGAGTCTGACTATGAGGGCTAATATCATGTTTTCATTCTCCTAAATCTAGATCATAAGCATAGATGTTTTCTGCTTTTCTCTGATCTATAAGCTTGCAAGCAATTCTGTTGACTTGTGAATAATTTGTCTTGTGCATATTACTTAATAATACTAAATATGATCCATAATTCTGTTAATTTTATTTATTATTTATTTATTTATTTATTTATTTATTTTGTGAGGCACCACATTATTTCTAGGTAAAAATGTGTTGCAAATTAGTAGTGTTTTAGAGGAAAAAAACAATAAAATGTCTATGCAAAATAGACCATCAACAATGCTACCCCCAAAAAATGTAATATATAAATATTATTATTATTATTATTATTATTATTATTATTATTACTAATTAATTAATTTATTATATGCTACCAGTCAAGAATAGACAAAACAGAATGACAAGAACAAAGAATGAGCTGATAAAGGATCCAGTTTGCTAGAGACAGAAGACCATCAACAATGCCTACAGAAAATACAGCCCATAATAATAATAAAAGTGGTGCAAGGTAGAAATGCCTTTGGGACCTGTCACCCACCTTTATGTTGTATATTAAAAAAGACATGCACAATTTAACAAACCAAAAATTTCAATAACAGGGATTGTCACTTTGGTGGCTGAGGTGTTTGGTTTGTTTGGGCTCCCACAAATCAAGCTACCAATGGGCTTAAGGTGGCTAGCAATGTTGTTATTCATTTTTCACATCTGGAAAAAATGGACTCATCATCATCATCCTCATCATTACCCTCCTCACTGTTGTTAATATCATCATCATCATCATCATCATCATCATCATCATCATCATCATCACCACACTGTATTTGCTCATCCACACTGGAATCCTGCTTTGATAAATAGTATCTGTTTATTGGAATTGATGGCACAGTTCTTTCTCATACAATTTATAATTCATTTCAATGAAGAAACATTTTTCCACATTTCCTAGAAGTAGCCTCCTATGCTGATCACTCACAAGGTTTCAAACTGCTGGTTGCTGATGCTGGACTACTTGTTACTATTTTACAGGATTTTTCAGATTTTGATAAATTATTTGCATGAACTTGCTGCACATAATGTAACAGAGACCAGGTGCCTAGATATTTAGCGTCAGGATTTGGGTTGAAAAATGTTTTAATTTTGAAGTACGCATAGGTGTCATGTATGAGACAGCCACACAGTTTGTAACACAACCCAGCTAATATATAAATTACACTGTGTCACATATTTTAATTTTGAAAACAGCAGGGACAATTGGTCAACTACTATAATAAAGTAATAATAAGAACAATTTTGTAGTAACAGGCCATACATATCAGGTAGGCACCCAGTATGTAACACAACCCAGCTAATATAATATATGCTAAATCACTTGTTTTAATTTTTAAAAGCATCAGGAACATTTAGCTAACTTAAATAATAATAATACTTATTTTGTAGTATACAGATAGGCAGTATGTACACTATCAGCCAGACCCCCAGTATGTAATAAGTAACACAACACAATAAATATGAAAAGTTCAGGTTCAAAAAGTTCAGGTTCAATGTAACAAACAAGAGACTTTTATTTTTTAACATATTTTTGCAGCACCGCACAAAGGGGGCCATTGCAAGTTGATCGCTCACTACAGATTTTCGCAGTGCAGCGATTATGCCAGAACGGGGCTAATCTGCACATGCATATGCACTGCAATACGCAGGCGCAGCGTACAAGTACAAAGAGCTTTGTGGTTTTGCACAGGTTCTAGCGACGCTTCCAGTCGCACTGGCAGATGCAAGGAGATTTACAGGAAGTGGGAGTTTCTGGTTGTCAACTGACCATTTTCTGGGAGTTGTTGGAAAAATGCAGGTGTGGCCGGGCGTTTGCAGGGCGGGTATCTGACGTCAATACCGGAACCTTCGTCACAGAAATCATCGCGCAGAATAAGTAACTACAGTGCTGGTCTTGTTCTGCACAAAATGTGTTTGCTGCTGCTCGGCTGCAAAGGCGTTCGCAGTCCTGCAAAGGGAAAATACACTCCCCCGTGGACGGCAATAATGCGTTTGCATGGGTGCTAAAAGTAGCTAGCGAGCGATCAACTCGAAATGAGGACCAAAGTTTCCATGTGTTTGCACTGCAGTGTGTGTGTGTGTGTGTGTGCGCGCATGCAGTTGTGCACTGTTCAGTGTGTGTGTGACACAGTGCACTAACAATGATGCTGCCTGGAGACATTCACAGCCCGGCAGTAACCCCTAAGTACGTTTTGTATATGCTTATAAAGTCTTCAGAGCACCCTAATGGTGCACTGACAGTGTCGGACTGGGGCATGTAGGGTCCACCAGGGAAATGCAGTGGTAGGGGCCCATGTTTAGGGGCGTGGACAGTCTGCAGAGGGGGTGTGGCATGCCACCACATTGATTTGACTAACCATTAGAGAGTGCAACATCTATTTTATAAACTGATCTAGCCTCCAGCCCTGTCCCACACCATCTCCCTCTGCTCTCCAGTGGGAAATGGCATGCGCTATCATATAGCAGAGACTTACATAGCATCCAAAACATGCAATTAAATCGACACTGGGAACATGACATTTTGCCTCATTCTGTGATCCAAGTGTGGTGGGAATCCCAGAGCCAGGACTCAGAAACACTCAGATCTCTTAATTGTGGGGGTAAAATCCAACCACACATCTCTTTTTGTAACAATGGGGTAAATGTATTATAGTGGCACAGATTGTGTCACTATAACACTTCCTGCTTCGCCTCATTACCGAGGCAAAGCAAGATGGGATATCGACAAGATGTAAGAACATCTTGTCTGCTGGATTGGGGGAGCAAAAGCTCCCCCCACTGGCGAAGCCCCCTTGAGCACACAGCACATCATCTCAGTGCTGATGCGCTGTGTCTCCCTTCCTGGCCAGCTCTTCTGCACATGCATGGGATTTCGCTACTCACACAAAATCCCCTGTGCAGTCCGGAGCCAGCGACCTCCACAGTCAGGGACAGCGCTATCCCTGCTGTGGTGTATGGTCATGACCACCTGCAACTGTCAAAATCGACAGCTGCAGTTGTTGGAATGGTCAACGATGCTGACCATTCATACATTGCTCCCTTATATCGGCCTGCTATCTTTTAGATATCAGTGCTTATATGGACAGGGGTGCATAGTGCCCCCATCACTGTGCAAACATGCCAGTGTTCTACATGGGGGAGAAGCAGTATCAGTGCAGATGACAAGAGATGTGCAACGGGCACTTTTCATGTGTTGTGTTTTGGTTTTGGATCTGGATCCCGGCTCGTGTTTTAGACATGGATTGTTTTGCCAAAATCACCCTTTCGGGTTTTGGTTTGGATCTGGATGATTTTTGAGAAAAACACAAAAACAACTAAAATCACATAATTTGGGGGTAATTTTGATCCTACGGTATTATTAACCTCAATAACATTCATTTCCACTCACTTCCAGTCTATTCTGAACACCTCACACCTCATAATATTGTTTTAAAGGCCAAATGTTTGCACCGAGGTAGCTGAATGACTAAGTTAAGCAACACAAGTGGGCAGCACAAACACCTGGTCCATCTAGGAGTGGCACTGCAGTGTCAGACCAGATGGCACTTTTCAAAAACTAGGCCCCAAAGAGCACATAATGCAAGGAAAAAAAAAGAGGTGCAAGGAGGTCGCTGGATGACTAAGCTAAGCAACACTAGTGGGCGGCACATCTAGGCATGGCACTGCAGTGTCAGACAGGAGGGCAGTTTTAAAAACTAGGCCCCAAAGAGCACATAATACCAAGGAAAAAAAAGAGGTGCACATAGGTCGCTGGATGACTAAGCTATGTGACACAAGTGTGCGGCACAAACACCTGGCCCATCTAGGAGTGGCACTGTACTTCACTTTAATTTAATTTAATCGTGATTTGACAATGACTTCTAATGAATGTGCTGCAGGTGACGTATAAGGGATGATGTTCCTAGGTGGGTAATGTTCTTACCCCTACTTACTACAGATTGACAAAGGCAACACATGGCTTGACACCTGTTGTCTGGATTTGTGGAGAAATAATTCCACACTGAAGAGGTGACTTTTTTGGTATTTTTTTGCCCAGACATGACAATGGGCTTTGCATTCCACGGACAACAACTGTCTCCATTGGTGACTTATTCAAACAAATCACATCTCCATCAGAATCCTCATCATCAACTTCCTCCGCAGCACCAGCTACACCCATATCCACCTCATCCTGGTGTACTTCTATAGTGACTTCCTCAATCTCAATATCAGTAATTGCAGGGTGCATGCAAATGGTGGTAGGAACCTCCTATTCCAATACAGTGATGTGAAGGTCAGGCCTAGATGTCGCAATCGCAGACAGTGCCAGCACCCCTGTATTTTCACAACAACCTTGTAATTTTACAGCATAAATGACAGGGCCAACGTACCTTGACTTTCACTGCACCCTAGAATTATTACTACACACAAGACATGGGCAGTGTACATTGATTTTTGCTGCATCCTAGAATTATTACAGCATACAAGACAGGGCCAATATACATTGATTTTCACTGCACCCTAGAATTATTACAGCATACAAGACAGGGCCAGTGTACATTGATTTTCACTGCACCCTATAATTATTACAGTATACAAGACAGGGCCAGTGTACATTTATTTTCACTGCACCCCTGAATTTTTATAGCATACAGGGCCAGTGTAATGTTATTTGAATAGCAGCACCCCTATATTTTACAGAATAAAGCAGAGGTGTAGCCAGAACTTTGTGGGCTGCATAGCAACATTTTGAAGGGGCCCCCATCCCAATGCTTATAGAGAGACAGTTCTCTTCCTCAGTTGTTAATTTTATGCCCTGCAATAGTGCTCTAGTTCATTTTCTGAACCATAGTAGAGACTTATTTAATGTTATGCCCCATAGTAGTGCCCTAGTTTCTTTTATGAATAGCAGTAGTGCTTAAGTTCACCCTATGTCACATTTCAGAGCTGCCAGTACACATTATGCTGCACAGTATCCCCAATTCACATTATAATATATAGTGCTCTTTGTTCATATTGTGCCTTATTACAGTGCCCCGGTTCATATTATATAACATTAAAATGCCCGCCAGTTCATTTTATACCACACTATAATGAGCAGGTCCTTTGGCATACCTAGATATATTGCAGGCCCCAAGTGAAAAGTTTGAAAGGACCCCTACGTACCACTCAATGGCAAAAAATATATACAACACATGTAACTTTGACAGGGAAGGTGGGCCCCTATTAGCTCTGAGCCCCATATCAGCTGCACTGCCTGCAACTATGGTAGCTATGCTCTTGGCATACAGCAGTGTGCTTTTAATTTTTAACAACTGTACCCCTGATTTTTTTTTACAACATATAGGGCCTGCAGCACCCCAATACTTACAGCATACAGGAGCAGTGTGCTTTGAATTTTTAACAACTTCACCTCTGAATTTTTACAACATACTATGCCAGCAGCACCCCTTTATTTTGCAGCATACAATAGTGTGCTTTTCATTTTTAACTGCACCCTTGATTTTTTACAACATGCAGGGCCAGTGTAATGTTATTTGAACAGAAACAACCCTATATTTTACAGCATACAGCAGTGTGATTTTAACTTTTAACAACTGCACCTGTGAAATTTTACAACATACAGGACCAGCAACACCACTATATTTTACAGCATACAGCAGTGTCCTTTTTTTTTTTTTTGCAACTGCACCACTTAATTTTTACAACATACAGGGCCAGTGTAATGTTATTTGAACAGCAACACCCCTATATTTTCCAGCAAGCATGAGCAGTGTGCTTTTCATTTTTAACAATTACACTTCTGAATTTTTACAACATACAGGGCCACCAGCACCCCTATATTTTACAGCATACAGGATCAGTGTGCTGTCAATTTTTAACAACTGCACCTCTGAACTTTTACAACATACTGGGCCAGCAGCACCTTTTTATTTTGCAGCATACAGTAGTGTGCTTTTAATTTTTAACTGCACCCCTGATTTTTTACAACATACAGGACCAGAAGCACCCCAATATTTTAAAGCATACAGGAGCAGTGTGCTTTTAATTTTTAACAACTCACCTATGAATTTTTATAGCATACATGGCCAGTGTAATGTTATTTGAACAGCAACACCCCTATATTTTACAGCATACAGCAGTGTGCTTTAAAATGTTAACTTCTCCCCTGAATTTTCAGAACATACAATGCCAGCAGCACCCCATATTTTACAGCATACAGGAGCAGTGTGCTTTTATAGTTTAACAACTGCACCTCTGAATTTTTACAACAGACAGTGCCAGCAGCACCCCCTATATCTTAAAGCATATAGGAGCAGTGTGCTTTAAAATTTTAACAACTGCACCCCTGAATTTTTAAAGCATACAGGGCCAGTGTAATGTTATTTGAACAGCAACACCCCAATATTTTACAGCATACAGCAGTGTGCTTTTATAGTTTTACAAACGCACCTCTGAATTTTTACAACATACAGGACCAGCAGCACCCCCTATATCTTAAAGCATACAGGAGCAGTGTGCTTTTATTTTTTAACAACTGCACCCCTGAATTTTTACAGCATACAGGACCAGTGTAATGTTATTTGAATAGCAACACCCCTATATTTTACAGCATACATCAGTGTGCTTTTAATTTTTAACTGCACCCCTGATTTTTTACAACATAAAGGACCAGCAGCACCCCAATATATTACAGCATAAAGGAGCAGTGTGCTTTTATAGTTTAACAACTGCACCTCTGAATTTTTACAACATACAGGGCCAGCAGCACCCCCTATATCTTAAAGCATACAGGAGCAGTGTGCTTTAAAATTTTAACATCTGCACCTCTGAATTTTTATAGCATACAGGGCCAGTGTAATGTTATTTGAATAGCAACACCCACATATTTTACAGCATACATCAGTGTGCTTTTAATTTTTAACTGCACCCCTGAATTTTTACAACATACAGGGCCAGCAGCACCCCAATATCTTACAGCATACAGGAGCAATGTGCTTTTAATTTTTAACATCTGCCTCTCTGAATATTTGTAGCAAACAGAGCCAGTGTAATGTTATTTGAACAGCAACACCCTTATAATTTACAGCATACAGCAGTGTGCTTTTAATGCTTTACTGCACCCCTGATTTTTTACAACATACAGGGCCAGCAGCACCCCAATAGTTTACAGCATACAGGTGCAGTGTGCTGTTAATTTTCAACAACTGCACCTCTGAACTTTTACAACATACTGGGACAGCAGCACCCCTTTATTTTGCAACATACAGTAGTGTGCTTTGAATTTTTAACTGCTCCCTTGAATTTTTACAACATACAGGGCCAGCAGCACCCCAATATTTTATAGCATACAGGAGCATAGTGCTTTTAATTTTTAACAACTGCACCTCTGAATTTTGACAACATACTGGGCCTGAAGCACACCTATATTTTAAAGCATACAGGAACAGTGTGCTTTTAATTTTTAACAACTGCACCTCTGAAAATTTACAACATACTGGGCCAGCAGCACCCTTATATTTTACAGCACACGGCAGTGTGCTTTTAATTATTAACTTCATCCCTAAATTTTTACAACATACAGGGCCAGCAGTACCCCAATATTTTACAGCATACAGGAGCAGTGTGCTTTTATAGTGTAACAACTGCACCTCTGAATTTTTACAACATACAGTGCCAGCAGCACCCCCTATATCTTAAATCTTATAGGAGCAGTGTGTTTAAAATTTTAACAACTGCACCCCTGAATTTTTAAAGCATACAGGGCCAGTGTAATGTTATTTGAACAGCAACACCCCAATATTTTACAGCATACTGCAGTGTGCATTTATAGTTTTACAACTGCACCTCTGAATTTTTACAACATACAGGACCAGCAGCTCCCCCTATATCTTAAAGCATACAGGAGCAGTGTGCTTTTATTTTTTAACAACTGCACCCCTGAATTTTTATAGCATACAGGACCATTGTAATGTTATTTGAATAGCAACACCCCTATATTTTACAGCATACATCAGTGTGCTTTTAATTTTTAACTGCACCCCTGAATTTTTACAACATACAGGACCAGCAGCACACCAATATTTTAAAGCATACAGGAGCAGTGTGCCTTTATTTTTTAACATCTGCACCTATGAATTTTTATAGCATACAGTACATGGCCAGTGTAATGTTATTTGAACAGCAACACCCATATATTTTACAGCATACAGCAGTGTGCTATTAATGTTTTAATGCACCCCTGATTTTTTACAACATAAAGGACCAGCAGCACCCCATTATATTACAGCATAAAGGAGCAGTGTGCTTTTAGTTTAACAATTGCACCTCTGAATTTTTACAACATACAGGGCCAGCAGCACCCCCTATATCTTAAAACATACAGGAGCAGTGTGCTTTAAAATTTTAACATCTGCACCCCTGAATTTTTATAGCATACAGGGCCAGTGTAATGTTATTTGAATAGCAACACCCACATATTTTACAGCATACATCAGTGTGCTTTTAATTTTTAACTGCACCCCTGAATTTTTACAACATACAGGACCAGCAGCACCCCAATATTTTAAAGAATAGAGGAGCAGTGTGCTTTTAATTTTTAACAACTGCACCTCTGAATTTTGAAAACATACAGGGCCTTAAGCACCCCTATATCTTAAAGAATACAGGAACAGTGTGCTTTTAATTTTAACAACTGCACCTCTGAAAATTTACAACATACTGGGCCAGCAGCCCCCATATATTTTCAGCACACGGTAGTGTGCTTTAATTTTTAACTGCAGCCCTGAATTTTTACAACATACTGGGCCAGCAGCACCCCAATATCTTACAGCATACAGGAGCAATGTGCTTTTAATTTTTAACATCTGCCCCTCTGAATTTTTGTAGCAAACAGAGCCAGTGTAATGTTATTTGAACAGCAACACACTTATAATTTACAGCAGACAGCAGTGTGCTTTTAATGCTTTACTGCACCCCTGATTTTTTACAACATACAGGGCCAGCAGCACCCCAATAGTTTACAGCATACAGGCGCAGTGTGCTTTTAATTTTTAACAACTGCACCTCTGAGCTTTTACAACATACTGGGTCAGCAGCACCCCCTTATTTTGCAGCATACAGTAGTGTGCTTTGAATTTTTAACTGCTCCCTTGAATTTTTACAACATACAGGGCCAGCAGCACCCCAATATTTTATAGCATACAGGAGCATAGTGCTTTTAATTTTTAACAACTGCACCTCTGAATTTTGACAACATAATGGGCCTGAAGCACACCTATATTTTAAAGCATACAGGAACAGTGTGCTTTTAATTTTTAACAACTGCACCTCTGAAAATTTACAACATACTGGGCCAGCAGCACCCTTATATTTTACAGCACACGGCAGTGTGCTTTTAATTTTTAACTTCACCCCTGAATTTTTACAACATACAGGGCCAGCAGTACCCCAATATTTTACAGCATACAGGAGCAGTGTGCATTTATAGTGTAACAACTGCACCTCTGAATTTTTACAACATACAGGGCCAGCAGCTCCCCCTATATCTTAAAGCATACAGGAGCAGTGTGCTTTTAATTTTTAACATCTGCCCCCTGAATTTTTGTAGCAAACAGAGCCAGTGTAATGTTATTTGAATAGCAACACCCCTATATTATACAGCATACATCAGTGTGCTTTTAATTTTTAACTGCACCCCTGAATTTTTACAACATACAGGACCAGCAGCACACCAATATTTTAAAGCATACAGGCGCAGTGTGCTTTTAATTTTTAACATCTGCCCCCCTGATTTTTTACAACATACAGGGCTAGCAGCACCTCTATATTTTCCAGCATACAGGAGGACAGTGCCCCTGCACCCTGTACAACACAGTTACATCCAGGACAGCAACACCCATGTACAGCTGCAGCACATGAAACAACAGTGACAGCTGGTGACAGCCACGACAGCCAGGACAGCACCCCTAAGAAAGCACAGGTACACCACTGTGACTGCAGCAGCACCCCTACAGAGCACACACTAACCCCACCCGACGCCACCACCCACAGAGAGAGAGACAGAGGTCTATCTCCCTCACTCTCCAAGGCCATAGTGAAAATGGTGGTGACACATGGCTGTTTATATGGAATCCAAATCTCACAAGAATCCGACAGTGGGATGTTGACATTTTGCCTTGTTCTGGTTTCAGAGTCTGGCGGGAAGTCCCAAACTGGGCTCGGATCTGGGCTCAGGACGTGATGTTCAGGGGGTTTGGTTCTCAGGGAACCAAACCTGCTCATCTCTGCACATAATGTGCACTGATACCCCTTCTTTCCCATAACGAAGATTAATACGTTTATCCCAATGTTTTTATTCCAAAATACACATTATCTAATGAGCTTCTATGAACATTAAAAAAAAACCTTTCTAATACAGCAAAAAAACTCTTTTGTATAGCAGAAAAGTTATAAAATGGACACACAATGCATAATGTATGCCTGAGCATGAATAGCCTTTATCAGCATCAACAATCCATTAGCAATAGGCCAAGCACAAGCTGTTAGTTAAAACCATCTTTATCGGTACATTTGTATCTACCCAAGCCAATCTGCGGATGATATGACTTTCTCAGATGAATAGATGTTTGATTAATTTATGTGTTTACAATTCTAGAAATATGACATTAATGTTCTCAGTCAGCATTAGAATACTGCTTCCCTCCCCACCGAGTCTCTCCAAGTGCAGACAGTCATAAGTGTCAGAAGTTCTGCATACTGTAGGTACATACTGTATGTATGCATCCATTTACAAGGAAGGCAGAGTGCAAAGTGGTATAGCACTCATTCTAAATCAGATCCACATTTTCCCTGTTGTAATTTATTATGATGTATAGATTTGTTTGCTGCAAATCTGCCATTGCTATTTTCACTGTTTCTGTGCCTTCAATACACATTTTTCAGTGATTCAAATGTTTCTGTTCTGTAGCAGCTTGGATTATTGCTAGAGCATCTCTTTCGGTTGCTTTTGCTCCTTTTTCCACTTTTCCCAAGAACATATATATATTTTATATATACAAAAACAAAACAATGCCTGTACTATATTCTACAATCAGGAAAGCTTCACCACTCAATGAACCCTCTGTTATTCAGAGTTCATACCCAAAAGAACATATACAATCAGAAGTGGCTAAGGTTAAATGTGGCTGGATATCCTACTGAGATTACAATCCTCTGCCTCTCAAAATAATTGTAAAAATTGTATTTAAAATACAAATATTTTTAATTCACTGTAAAATCGATAAATCACATAAAACTTTCTTATATTCACATCAAGCAGTACATATAATGAAACATTTCAGAATGTAATACTGATTCAAAAGGGTTATTATAGAAGAATAATTATGTACATAGATGATATTGATTTGTGATGCGAATATTGACTTTCCAACCCAACTTGTTTCATCACAACGGACTACATAAGGAGTTAAATTGGCAAAAAGGTGACATAAAAACAGCTAAAATCACAGATTTTTTTTTGTTCCTACAGTATTTTTAACCTCAATTGCATTAATTTCCATTAATTTCCAGTCTATTTTGAACACCTTGCAATATTGTTTTTGGCTAAAAGGTTGCACCAAGGTAGCTGGATGACTAAGCTAAGTGACACAAATGGTTGATACAAACAAGTGGCCCATCTAGGAGTGACACTGCAGTGGCAGACAGGATGGCAGTTTTAAAAATGAGGCACCAAAGAGCACATAGTGCAAAGAAAAAAAGAGGTGAAAGATGGAATTGTCCTTGGGCCTTTCCATCTATCCTTATGTTGTTTAAACAGAACATGCACAGTTTAATAAACCCATCATTTCAGCGACAAGTGGTCCCCCTCGAAAAATATCGCCAAGTTCTCAGAATCATAGCTAGCTACAAACATACCACCTCCATATTTGATGACTTTTCACAGAAGAGGCAAGAGGAAGAGCACAGTGTCAAGAAGGCGATTAAAAATTAGAGAGGCACACGCAATCAGGAACAACACACAGGCTTTCACCTCCACTCCTTTCTTGGTGTGGAACAGAAAGGACTTCAACCAAGCAAATTATTATTATTTATTATTATCCTTTATTTATATGGCGCCACAAGGGTTCCGCAGCGCCCAATTACAGAGTACATAAACAAATAATCAACTAGGAAAACAGCAACTTACAGTTGGCTACAATATAGGACAAGTACAGGGTAAATAAACATAGCTACATCAGCAGATGACACTGGAATAAGTATCAGGTGGCAGAAGACTGCTGGATTTGGTGCAGCTGAAGATTATTAAAGTAAGAAAAGGGTAAGCACATGAGGGAGGAGGGCCCTGCTCGTGAGAGCTTACATTCTAAAGGGGAGGGGTAGACAGACAGGGGTGACACAATTGGGGTACATAGAGAGTGTAGAACAGAGGGTTAGGATGAGATTTGGCTGGGTTTGGTGAAGAAGTGGGTATTGAGAGCCCGTTTGAAGTTTTGTAGAGAGGTGGAGAGTCTGAGAGGGAGAGGTAGGGAATTCCAGAGAAGTGGTGCAGCACGTGAAAAATCTTGGAGGTAGGAGTGGGAGGAAGTAATCCGTAGGCAGGAGAGTTGGCGAGCATTAGCAGAGCGAAGAGGACGGGTGGGAGTGTAGAGCGAGATAAGATCAGAGATGTAGATGGGAGAGGAGTGGGTGAGGGCTTTGTAAGCAAGTGTGAGAAGTTTGAAATGGATTCTGAAAGGGAAGGGGAGCCAGTGAAGGTCTAGTAAGAGAGGAGAGGTGGATGTAGTGCGTTTGGTGAGGAAAATGAGCCGGGCAGCAGCATTGAGGATAGATTGGAGTGGAGAGAGGTATTTGTCAGGAATGCCAGTCAGGAGGAGATTACAGTAGTCCAGTCTGGAGATCACCAGTGAGTGGATAAGAGTCTTAGTAGCATCCTGGGTCAGAAAGGGTCTTATCCTGGAAATATTTTTTAGATGAAAACGGCAGGTTTGTGAGAGGTGCTGAATGTGTGGTTTGAAGGAGAGGGAGAAGTCAAGGATTACTCCAAGACAGCGCACTTGGGGGGTAGAGGAGATAGTAGTGCCATCAATAGATAATGAGATTGTAGGGGGTGAGGTTATACGGGAGGGAGGGTAGATGATCAGCTCGGTCTTAGACATGTTAAGTTTAAGAAAGCGCTGGGACATTCAGGAAGAGATAGCAGAGAGACAGTTGGAGATACGAGTGAGGAGAGTAGGGGAGAGGTCTGGAGAGGAAAGATAGATTTGAGTGTCATCAGCATAGAGATGATATTGGAAACCAAAAGAACTAATGAGCTTACCTAGTGAGGACGTATAGAGAGAGAAGAGAAGAGGACCAAGGACAGAACCTTGGGGTACCCCTACAGTTAGTGGAAGTGAGGGGGAGGTGGAGTCATGAGAGGAGACAGAGAATGAACGGTCAGAAAGGTAGGACGACAACCAAGAGAGGGCAGTGTCACGCAGACCAATGGAGTGAAGGATTTGAAGCAAATGTATAAATACCACATTACTGGACAAACTGGAAAACTAGGGGCCAAAGACTCTGAATTTGTACCCCGGGCTCCATTTTCAGGGACTACGATAATCTCGGATATAATGCTGGGATGCAAATAAACTGGCTTATACCACAGGATCAAGATTGGATATTTCCCCTTCATGGAGTCTGGAGACTTAGTATGTGAAAATCTTGTGGGTTTCTTTTTTTCCATTTTTTTTATTGCATTTTTATTTACATATTTAGTGGCAGATACCTTATTTTCATTTTTCACAGCTCCCAGTTACACCCATGTGAGCATACCTGTGTGTCTTGTTTATTTTATTCATATTTTATTTTTAAATAAAGCAGCCCCTTAGAGGTTTTAGTAGCCCCTCGTGAGCCCCCACAGTAGCCCTGGATGGGGCAAGTTGAGTTCGGGTGGGTTTAATACAGCACTAAGCAGGAATGTGCAGTGAATTTTTTGTTATTCAGCCCCTGACCTAGTGGAGCATACCACTCTGTTTGAAACTCATTTCATATTATAAGTAGGACTGTGGGAGGAAGCAATGCTAACCTCTGTGTCACCAGCATGCCTCATCCTGGCAAACCAGACAGCTTCCTGGTGGTAAGCCTCCATCAGACGCCATACTGGGCCCTTATTCAGTAACTGTTTGTTCCTCAAAGAAGCTCCTGGCCCATCTAATGCTGCAGTGCGATGGAAAGCTGATGCAATGCAGGATCACTGAAACTCTGTTCTTCTAACACCGAAAGGTCTTGCGATAACCCTACGTAGCCCTTACAATGTACAATTATTAAGGAGACAACATTTACAACATAAAGGAATAGAACCCTGTACAACAGAGGTGCATCTTGTAAATAATCCCAAAATGTGGAACATTAATAAATCAAAATTAAGGTTGATTAATTGGAACCATTGATTTGAGTACCTAACATAAATAATTAAGAACCTCTCTCTAATGCTGGGTACACAGTACACACTAGAAGATATATCTACTAGAGATGAGTGGGTTCAGACAGGGCACCCCTGGAATCAAATGGCAGACATACAGACAGAGGTGTGTTTGTAAAGTCTAGATTTCTTTGGCAGTTGCCAGAGAAAATGAAGTAGGAGATGTTGCCATGTTACGTTCCGCTGGACTATGATTCTTTTTCTTCTGAGTCTGAATGACTTCGGCCACAAATGTGGTCTCTCCCCACTTTATTGGAAAACACTTTGTCAAACTTAGAATTTACATTTCCACCTTTGCAGCTACATGTTTTCACAAATGTGGCTGTTGATGTTGAAGCTTGTTTCACATACTGCTCTAGGCTTTAGTTTAAACTTTAAACCTAGGATAAGTACAACAGTACCCCTGGTATTATACGGCAGCGCTTCTGGATTTATACAGCCAATACAAATGGAGCCATGCTAGTCGTGGCTCCACCTGTGACTAGGCATGCCCACCTGGGCACACCTAGATGCTGTGAGCATCTCCGTCTGGACTGGCATGTGCACCCGGATAGAAACGTGCTTCATTCACTTTAATGGAGAGCATCTCCGTCCGGGCGCGTACGCGCCCAGAGACACTTACAATGGGAAGCAGCACTGTGCACTCGCAGCGTGACTAGGCAGACAGATCACCTAGTCATGCCGGGAGTGCATGCCTGCAACTGGGGCGGTAAGATAAGGGAGGCTCCATCTGTAGGCAGCACCCCTGGATTATACAGTAGATAGGCAAAAACCCTGGACTTATACAACATAGGCAGCACCCCTGGAGAATTACACAGCACAGCAGACAGGCAGCAGCACCCCTGGACTTAAATGGCAGTGGGGCAGCATCCCTGGACTGATAGGGCAGAGGTGCAGCTCCCCATATAAGGCAGCACCTGTGGAATGATCAGGCAAAGAAAAGTTGTGCAATATGGAATTGTCCTTGGGCCCTCCCACCCACCCTTATGTTGTATAAACAGGACATGCACACTTTAACAAACCAATCATTTCATCGACAGGGTCTGCCACACAACTGTATCTGAAATTATTGGTTTGTTTGGGTCCCTACAAAAAAAAAGAAATTAATCTCTCATTACAAAAACTGGCTCTACTGAGGCAAGATGTCATCCTCATCCTCGTCCTCTGATTCTTCACCCCCTTCATTGTTTACATCCTCATTCTCACAGATAAATAATTCCACACTGAAGAGGTGGATTTTTTGGTATTTTGCCCAGGCATGACAATGGGCTTTTTCATCCCATGGCCAACAACTGTCTCCACTGGTGCCTTATTCAAACAAACCACATCACTATCAGAATCCTTTTCATCAACTTCCTCCTCAACACCAGCTAAATCAATATTCTCCTCAACCTGGTGTACTTCTACAGTGATATCATCAATCTTAATATCTGCAATTGGACTGGCAGTGCTCCTCCCAGCATGTGCAGGGGCCATGCAAGTGGTGGTAGGATCCTGCTCTTCCCATACAGTGTTGTAAAAGTCAGGCCTAGACATCACAACTGTGGACACACTTGGACTCTCCTTGGTAATTTGTGATATATCTAATGCACAGTTGATTCTTGTGCTTTAACAAGTTTTATTTTTTTCTATTTTTCAAGAGGGAAGAGGGCTTCTATCTTCATGAGAAGCTGAACCATCAGTCATGAACATAGGCCAAGGCCGTAGCCTTTCCTTGCTACTTTGTGTCATGAATGGCATATTGCCAATTTTCCATTTCTTATCAGATAATTTTTTGTGTTAATAGTTTTTGCTTTTTGGATTTTACATAACCTCTATAACATTGGGCATCAGTCTTAGCAGATGACATTGATGGAATTGCATCATCAATGTCATGACTGATGGCAGCAGCTTCAGCACTAGTACTAGGAAGTTTTTCCTGATCTTTCACAATTTTTTCCTCCAAATTTTTGTTCTACATTTCACAGGACAGCACCCCTTTATTATTACAGCACACAGAACAGTGCCCCTTTATTTTTACAGCAAACGGAACAGTGCCCCTTTATTTTGACAGCACCCCTGTATTTTTACAGCATATAGGACAGGGCCACAGCATTCCTTTATTTTTACAGCACCCCTATATTTTTCCAGCATACAGGGCAGGGCAACAGAGTTTCTTTATTTTTACAGCACCCAACAGGGTCAAAGCATTCCTTTATTTTTACAGCACCCGACAGGGCCACATTGTTCCTTTATTTCTACAGCACCAATATATTTTTACAGCATACAGGGCCGGGCCACAGCATTCCTTTATTTTTCCAGCACCCGATAGATTCACAGCATTCCTTTATCTTTACAGCACCTGACAGGGCCACAGCATTCCTTTATTTTTACAACATCCCTATATTTTGACAGCATACAGGACAGCGCCACAATATTCCTTTATTTTTACAGCACCCCTTTATTTTTACAGCACACAGGACAGGGCCACAATATTCCCTTATTTTTACAGCACCCCTTTATTTTACAGCATACAGGACAGGGCCACAGCGTTCCTTTATTTTTACAGCACCCCTATATTTTTACAGCATACAGGACAGGGCCACAGCGTTCCTTTATTTTTACAGCACACTTTTAATTTTACAGCACACAGGACAGTCCCCCTTTTTTCATTTCACATAGGACAGCGCCCCTAACAGCACAGAACAGCAACCCTGTGCAGCACCTCTAACAGCACAGGACACAACAGGATAGCACCCCAGGACAGCATCCCTGTAAAGCACAGGACAGCAACACTCAGAAATATACAGCATGCCTTAGTTGCATGTGTATTTCTAAATGTCACCTTATGTTGCTTATATGTTGGGCTCCCGGCACTGGGGTAGCTAAGGAAGCCACCAGGACTGATACTCAACTGAACAGAATGGCTGACCTTATTGGATGTACTAGGACATGATATATATATATATACTGTATATATTAATTCTACACATCCAGCACTCCCAGTGGTAGCAATAAAACATGTACTTGTCAGGTTGCACTCCTTAGGGGTTAGCTTACCCCATCCATATGCATCAGATTTGAAGGTGGCACTCCTGGACTCTTTTCCAATCTAAACAAAAGCTGTGTTTAATCAATGTTTCGAGGCACATGTGTGTCCTGATGATGTTGGGCGAATTTGTTTCACTTGAAAAAAGGGTCTAGGAGTGCCACCTTCATGTGTGATGTATGTATATATATATATATATATATATATATGTATATATATATATATATATATATATATATATACACATAGGCAACTGGCGGCAATTTGATACTGGTATTTTAATGAGAAATGTTGCTTTTTATTGTAAACGTTTTGGGTCTGTTACCCGCTGTAAGGAGTACTGATAATAAAAAGCAGTATTTTCACTAATATACCAGTCTCAAAGTGCTGCCAGTTCACCTGTTATATTGAGCAACCTCTTCCATATCTATCTATCTATCTATCTATCTATCTATCTATCTATCTATCTATCTATCTATCTATCTATCTATCTATCTATCTATCTATCTATCTACTGCATCTATATCTCTATACTGTATGTACATGCATAAACATGTATATTTATACACTGACTTATTACTGGTGGACAAGTTTTTCCATTTCTGTCATTTAGATTTTTCTTCCACAAATTTTTGATCACACATTTAAGCACAAATAAATCTTCTATCCATTAGCATGTTGAACTGTCTGTAATGTTTTGTCACTGGCACACATGCATGCACACACACACACACATATTTGCAGTACATATAGGTAAGTCATTACTGCTACTTACCTAAACTTTCTCAAATACATTTGATTTTATTAAATGTGTGACATCAGATTTAATAACAGTCTATTTATAGTTGTGACTATAATTTGTGCCATCATGTTACAACAGCTTGATGGATTTTTTTGTCCCATTATAATTTACATTATTGCTTCATTTTTTAAGGCTCTTGTTTTTGGTTTCTGCTAGACCGAGCCATTGTGTATCATGTTATATTGCTGAAAACAACACTCCTGCTAAACTTTGCAGTAATAATTTTGACAAAGGGAAATGTCATGCTGGCTTTAGTTTGGCATTTTACAAATCCAGGGGTTCCAACTGTGCCAAATTTAAAATTCCATTCATTTATTAATAATCCAACAATTAGTTCTCAATGCTCAGGAGCAGATTTCACAGAAATAGTTATTAATAATACAAAATATGTTTTAACTGTGAAAAAACATAGGGAAACTATGGTTTAATATCAATATCTAACAATCAACCATGCTTTGGTACAAGAAATCTGCATAAAGAATTATGTGATCATTGCTTCTGTGGCAATCAATCTTTAAAAAGCATGGCCTCTTTCCAGTCTTGTCTTATTCATCCAAAACTGCCTGTGTATCTGTGTTTTAGTTCTCTTATATATTTTATTATATGATATTGCTACTGAATGTGACATTTCTGTAGGCAGATATCTGAGGTCCTCTGTTTTACCAGACTTTGTATCCTTTTATGATATACATATATACAGCAGTATAATATATATATATACATATATATATATATATATATATAGTTACATAGTTACATAGTTTCTGAGGTTGAAAAAAGACAATTTGTCCATCCAGTTCAACCTATTTGTGTTTTCCTATGCTGTATTATTTTCAGGACTAATTTAATCTGTTGATAACATCGGCCGCTGTGTTTTTTTTTAGTTTTTTTCCATTTTATTATAACTATAGTGCTTGATCTATGCACCATAACCCTGTATGTCCTTATCCATTAGGAATTTATCTAGCCCATTCTTAAAAGTATTGACCGAGTCTGCCATTACTACTCTCAGGCAGGAAATTACAAACTCGTATTGTCCTTACTGTAAAAAAACCTTTTCGCCTCTGTGTGCGAAATCTCCTCTCCTCTAACCTAAACGGGTGTCCACGTGTCTTCTGTGTTGATCTTACCAAAAACAGATCCCCCACAAGCTCTGTGTATTGTCCCCTTAAATATTTATAAATGTTGATCATGTTCCCTCTTAGTCTCCTTTTTTCCAGTGTAAACATGTCAAGCCTTGCAAGTCTTTCCTGGTATTCAACATCTCCATCCCCTTAATTAGTTTGGTGGCCCGCCTCTGAATCTTTTTTAGCTTCAGGATATCCTTTTTGTAGTATGATGCCCAAAATTGTGTGCAGTATTCCAGATGGGGCCTCACTAGGGATTTATATAGTGGGAGTATAACACTCATTCCTTGCATCAATTCCCCTCTTTATGCATGCTAGTACCTTGTTTGCCTTTTTTGCTGCAATCCTACATTGGGTGCTGCTGCTAAGTTTGTTATCTATGTGAACACCTAAGTCTTTGTACAGTACGGAGTCTACTAAAATCACCCCATTTTGTACGTAGGTGTTATTTTTCTTCTTGCTACCAAGGTGCATTACCTTGCACTTGTCTATATTGAAACTCATTCTCCATTTTGCTGCCCATGATTCCAGATTAACTAAGTCATTCTGGAGAGACTCAGCATCTCCCTTCGAATTTATAACCTTACATAGTTTGGTATCGTCTGCAAAAATTTACACCATGCTCTCTAGACCTAATGCTAGATCGTTAATGAAAATGTTGAACAATAGTGGTCCAAGTACAGACCCTTCTGGCACACCACTTAGGACTTCAGTCCGATTTCAAAAAGTTCAATTTACCACAAAGCGCTGCTCCCTATTATCTATCCAAATACTAACCCAAGTGCATATTGTGCTCCCTAGCCCCAGTTCTTGTAACTTATAGATACTGTAAGTCTCATGTGCGGTACTGTGTCGACTGCTTTAGCAAAGTCTAAAAAGATTACATCCACCACCTTACCCTGATCAAGGTTCACACTAACTGTTTCCTAAAAGCCTAGTAAGTTTGTTTGGCATGATCAATCCTTCATAAATTCATGTTGGTTCCTATTAATAAAGTTTTTGGCTTCAAGGAACTTCTGTATACTATCCCTTAGAATGCTTTCTAGTACTTTTCCAACTATAGATAAAATATTAACTAGTCTATAATTGCCTGGTTCAGCTTTACTTCCCTTTTTGAAAATCAGCACTACTTCCGCCAGGGCCATAACTAGGTATGGGCGAGAGGTGCTATGCACATGCATAGCCAGAGAAAGGGGGTGGGGGTATGACTACTATCCTGGACCACCCAGGCAGACACGGAGTATGTAGTAAGTGAGTGCAGCGATTCGCGGGTATTTAGGGGGTGGGGCTTAATGCCGTGAAGAGCCCACAACATCAGAGACTTGTGGCTGTGCTGTAGTCGGTAGCCTAACTAGCTAATGCTGGCTCCCACCCCGACCACCCCGCTCCATCTGACTGACCTTGCCTTTCTCTCTCTCTCTCTCCATAATACTCTCTCTCTTGCTCCTCTCTCTCTCTTGACTCTCCCCTCTCATCCATTTCTCCCTGACACCGTCTCTCTCTCTATTTCCCTCTTTTTCAATGGAATCCCTCACTTTCTATCCCTGAACCCCCTCTCTTTCTTGCTCCTCTCTCTCCTTCTCTCTCTCTTCCCCTGATAACCTCTGTCTCTTTATCTTTCACTCTCCCCTGCTCCCCAAAGGGGAATTGTAGTGACCATGGTGGGAGGAGGGGTCCTTTCAAGATCCCACCATCCTGCATCAGCTGCCTTGCCACTGCCTATCCTCACCTCCTTCTACCAACTACCCCAAAACACCCCCCCTGACACCTATTTCTTGATGAACCACTGCCTACATGTGCGTGATGGCCCAGGAGCCGGACAGAGCCACTGCCTGGCAAGAGAAACAACTCAGCCTCCTCCCAGATATCTCCAGGTAACTGCTCTCCTGGGCACCTCATTCTGCTGCTGCTGATGATACCTCTCTCTCTCTTTTTATCTCTCTACATGTCTCTCTTTCCATCTATCCATGTCTCTCTCACTCTCTATCTCTCCATGTCTCTCTCCATATATATATATATCTCCATATGTCTCTCTTCCTCTCCATGTCTCTCTCTCTTTCTCTCTCCATGTACTGTAGAGTAATGTAAATAAGGAGCGATGCGGTACTGTGTAATGTGTATAAGGAGATATACGATGCTGTGTAATGTGTATAAGGAGCGATACAGTGCAGTGTAATGTGTATAAGGGAAGAAACGATGAGAGAGGTGGAATTAGCAAGCGATGGTAGGGGCAACGGCCAAAATCTTGGCATCAAATTGGTTAGGGCTGCCTTTGCTGCTCAGCCAGTACCGCAAGTACAGCTATGAGGTATGTCCCACTTGACATTGCTCTTTTGAAGGACTCTGCCTGCCTAATGTGTAAAAGGGGGACTCTGTCTGCCTAATGTGTAATAGGGGGACTCTGTCTGCCTAATGTGTAAAAAGGGGGACTCAGCCCACCTAATGTGTAAAAAAGGAGGACTCTGCTGCTGTAATGTGTAAAAAGGAAATTTGCCTGCCTAATGTGTAAAAAGGAGGACTATGCTGCCTAATGTGTAAAAAAGGGGTACTCTACCTGCTGTACTGTGACTAAGGGGACTCTACCTGCTGTACAGTGTAAAATGGCACTCTATCTGCTGTAATGTGTAAAAGGGAGCTCTGCCTGCCATAATGTGTAAAAGGGAGCTCTGTAACCATGCCCCTTCCCCATGAAGCCACACCCCTATATTTTTTGCATGCATCTGTGGGAACCATGCCTGATGTAAGTGAATCATTGAAAATAATAAATAGAGGTCTTCCTCGTTTGGAGTGTAGCTTCATGAGAACCCTTGGGTGAATACCATCAGGACCAGGTGACTTATTAATCTTGATATTTTTAAATCGGTCACAGACTTCCTCCTCACTTAAAAAAGCATGTAGCAGTGGGACATTATAATTATTGAGGTTGGTTGTTAATTCCTGCATCTGGTCCTCTATTGTAAATATTGATGAGAAAAAAATTGTTTTTGATTAAGATTCCCAGATTGTCCTTTAAATGGCCTATACTCTACTTCTTTCATCTTTTGCTATTGATATATTTAAAAAAAAATTGGGGTTTGATTTACTTTCCTTTGCTAGTAGCTTTTCAATTTCTACTTTAGCTGCTCTTATTTCTTTTTTGCATATTTTGTTGCAATCCTGGAATGACTGGAATGTGCTGGAATGACTCCGCCTTCCCGTCTGATTTCTAGTTTTTGAATGCTTGCTCACCTTTTTTTGCCCATTAGTTTCTTAATATTTTTGTTAAGCCATCACATTGGTTTGGAATTTTTAGTCCTTTGCTGCCCATGGGAATAAATTTACTAGTATTCCCATTGGGCAGTGATTTTAACACCTCCCATTTCTCAGTAGTGTTTTTTCCTTGAAACAAAATTTCCCATTCAGTATCCCTTAAAGCTTCACTCATCATGTCAAAGTTGATTTTGCTAAAGTTCAGAGTCCTAGTTGAAGGACTGCTTATGAAAGCTGATATTAACTGTGACCATATTGTGGTTGCTGTTTCCAATTGGCTCCCCACTATAACATTTGAGATCAAATCCTCATTGTTTGTTATTACCAGGTCTAAGATTGCATTGTATTTAGTTTGTTCCTTGATTAGTTGAAGTAAGTATTTATCATTTAGTGTGTTTAAAAACATATTACCCCTTGCATTATCACATGAATTGTTAGTACAATTTATCTCTAGATAGTTGAAATCTCCCATCACTATTACGTCACTTACTCCTGCTGCTTTATCAATTTGCTTCAGCAACATTTCCTCATCAGACACATTAATACCAGGGGGTTTGTAGCATAGCCCCAATACAATCTTTTTTCCATTTCCCCTGCATGTATTTTCAACTCATAACATCTCAACAGTGTTTTCAGTTTCCACATGAATAACTTCCCATGCATCAGGTTTTAAAAATGGCTTTACGTAAAGACATACCCCTCTACCCTGTTTGTTTGATCTGTCTCTCCTGAACAGCATATAACCCTCTATATTAACTGACCACTCATGAGATTTGTCCCACTAAGTTTCAGTAATGCCAATAATATCATACTGTTTACTTGCTGCAAGGACTTTGAGGTCCCCCTTTTTACCTGTAAGGCTTCTAGCGTTTGCATACATACAATTAAGATAAGTATTTCCCCTTGTGCAAAGGACATAATTTTCTGTATGCAGTAACAATGACCCATAATCGTCATTAGTCAGTGTTTTGGCAATACCCTTGGAAATACCCTTATTAGTACCCATGTTAATATCCTTGCAGGCTGATCTTTCCCTCCTGCCTTTTCCACCCCCATTTGGTTCACTACCACCATCCTTACTATTCTCACTGCATGACGCGTAGTGTCTAACTAAACCCTCCCCCCAGGCACCTAGTTTAAAATGTCCTCCAACCTTCTAACCATCCTTCCCCCCAACACTGTTGCCCCCTCCTCATTCAGCTGCTATCCATCGTGACAAAAAAGATGGCACCTGACTGAGAAGTCTGCCCAGTGTTTAAGGAACACAAACTCCTCTTTCCTACACCAGTCTCTAAGCCACACATTTACCTCCCTAATCTCCCTCTGCCTGCCAGGGCTAGCGCGTGGCATGGATACTATTTCGGAGACTATTACCTTAGATGTCCTTGCCTTAAGTTTTTTGCCTAAGTCTCTATAATTTTTCTTAAGGATATCCCACATTCCACTAACTTTGTCGTTGGTGCTAACGTACACCAATACCTCCAGGTCATTCCCAGCCCCTCCCAACAATCTTTCTACTCGGTCCGCGATGTGCTGTACCTGAGCACCTGGGAGACAACAGACTGTATGGCGATCATGGTCCCGGTAGCAGATTGCCCTATCTGTCTTCCTGATAATAGAATCCCCTACCACCACAATCTGACAAGGTATCTCACTATCTTTTATCCTATCTGTGCCAGAGGGACTGCTTCTCCAGTTGCTAGATGGAATAGTCTCCTCCAGCTCTATCATTTCCTCACTACCATACACAGAATCTTCATCCAATTGGGCAAATTTGTTGGAGTTTGGTAATTCATAGATGTCGTGCCTCACCCTCTATTTGTTACTTCTAACTGTGACCCAGCTGGCTGCCTGGTCGTCCTCATCTACCGGAGACCCCCCTGTAACTCCTCCACCATTCTATCTAAACATTGCTCGATAATGTGAATATCCCTCAGATGCGTAACGGTTTGCTCTAGATCAGTTACCTGGGCTTCCAGGACAACCATCCGCACACACCTCGTGCAGATGCATTCACATTGGGATGGTTGCTCCAGTTGAGCATACATCTTGCACGACATGCACTGAGTCACATCCTCAATCACGGCCCCACCCATTTTTTTAGTAAACGCTAACGCCCTGTTACCTTCAACAAAACAATACAAACTTTTTTAAACAAAACTGGGGGTCATTCCGAGTTGATCGCACATAGCAACTTTTTGCTGCCCATGCGATCAACTAGACGCCGCCTATGGGTGAGTGGATTTTTGCATAGCAAGGCTGCGTACGCTTGTGCAGCCCTGCTATGCAAAAAAGTTTTGTGCAGAAGTAGACTAGGGTAAGAGTTACTTACCATGTGTCATTGATAGAGATGAGCGGGTTCGGTTCCTCTGAATCCGAACCCGCCCGAACTTCAGGTTTTTTTACACGGGTCCGAGCAGGTTCGGATCTTCCCGCCTTGCTCGGCTAACCCGAGCGCGCCCGAACGTCATCATCACGCTGTCGGATTCTCGCGAGGCTCGGATTCTATAGCGAGACTCGGATTCTATATAAGGAGCCGCGCGTCGCCGCCATTTTCACACGTGCATTGAGAGTCATAGGGAGAGGACGTGGCTGGCGTCCTCTCCGTTTAGAGAAGAGAGAGACACAGTATTTTGGGGAGCATTATTAGGAGGAGTACTACTATACTGTATACTACTATACTACTTGCTGAAGTGATATTTATAGATTAGATAGTGTGACTGTAAGTGTATTATCTGACTTGTGGGGGAGACACTGACAGTGGGGAGCAGTTAGAGTCTGAGAGCAGGACTCAGGAGTACATATAACGTACAGTGCACACTTTTGCTGCCAGAGTCAGTGCCACACTGCCATTGTTGTGACCACACTGACCACCAGTATAATAATATATTTTATGATTGTCTGCTTAGGCCTCGGAGTACTAGTTGCAAGTTGCAACGTGACCTGAAGTGACCACCAGTTTAATAATCAATCACCACCAGTTTAATATATATATATATATATATATATAATTGTATATAATATATATATATATATATATATATATATATAATATTGTATACCACCTACCCGTGTTTTTTTTTTTTTCATTCTTCTTTATACATACTACTATAGTAGCTTACTGTAGCAGTCTGCGGTGCTGTGCTGACCTGACAGTGTCCAGCAGGTCCGTCATCAGTCATTACATAATAAATATATATAGTACCTGTCCGGCTGCAGTACTAGTGATATTATATTGATTTCATCTCATTATCAATAATTTATCATCCAGTCTAGACTCTATATTAGCAGCAGACACAGTACGTTAGTCCACGGCTGTAGCTACCTCTGTGTCGGCATTCGGCAGTCCATCCATAATTGTATACCACCTACCCGTGGTTTTTTTTTTTTCTTTCTTCTTTGTACATACTACTATAGTATAGTAGCTTACTGTAGCAGTCTGCGGTGCTGCTGAGCTGACAGTGTCCAGCAGGTCCGTCATCAGTCATCATTACCTAATAAATATATTATCTACCTGTCCGGCTGCAGTACTAGTGATATTATATAAACATACATATATATATATTGATTTCATCTCATTATCAATCATCCAGTCTATATTAGCAGCAGACACAGTACGTTAGTCCACGGCTGTAGCTACCTCTGTGTCGGCACTCGGCAGTCCATCCATAATTGTATACCACCTACCCGTGGTTTTTTTTTTCTTTCTTCTTTGTACATACTACTATAGTATAGTAGCTTACTGTAGCAGTCTGCGGTGCTGCTGAGCTGACAGTGTCCAGCAGGTCCGTCATCAGTCATCATTACCTAATAAATATATTATCTACCTGTCCGGCTGCAGTACTAGTGATATTATATATACATACATATATATATATTGATTTCATCTCATTATCATCCAGTCTATATTAGCAGCAGACACAGTACGGTAGTCCACGGCTGTAGCTACCTCTGTGTCGGCACTCGGCAGTCCATCCATAAGTATACTAGTATCCATCCATCTCCATTGTTTACCTGAGGTGCCTTTTAGTTGTGCCTATTAAAATATGGAGAACAAAAATATTGAGGTTCCAAAATTAGGGAAAGATCAAGATCCACTTCCACCTCGTGCTGAAGCTGCTGTCACTAGTCATGGCCGAGACGATGAAATGCCAGCAACGTCGTCTGCCAAGGCCGATGCCCAATGTCATAGTACAGAGCATATCAAATCCAAAACACCAAATATCAGTAAAAAAATGACTCCAAAACCTAAAATAAAATTGTCGGAGGAGAAGCGTAAACTTGCCAATATGCCATTTACCACACGGAGTGGCAAGGAACGGCTGAGGCCCTGGCCTATGTTCATGGCTAGTGGTTCAGCTTCACATGAGGATGGAAGCACTCAGCCTCTCGCTAGAAAACTGAAAAGACTCAAGCTGGCAAAAGCACCGCAAAGAACTGTGCGTTCTTCGAAATCCCAAATCCACAAGGACAGTCCAATTGTGTCGGTTGCGATGCCTGACCTTCCCAACACTGGACGTGAAGAGCATGCGCCTTCCACCATTTGCACGCCCCCTGCAAGTGCTGGAAGGAGCACCCGCAGTCCAGTTCCTGATAGTCAGATTGAAGATGTCAGTGTTGAAGTACACCAGGATGAGGAGGATATGGGTGTTGCTGGCGCTGGGGAGGAAATTGACCAGGAGGATTCTGATGGTGAGGTGGTTTGTTTAAGTCAGGCACCCGGGGAGACACCTGTTGTCCGTGGGAGGAATATGGCCGTTGACATGCCTGGTGAAAATACCAAAAAAATCAGCTCTTCAGTGTGGAGGTATTTCAACAGAAAAGCGGACAACAGGTGTCAAGCCGTGTGTTGCCTTTGTCAAGCTGTAATAAGTAGGGGTAAGGACGTTAACCCCCTCGGAACATCCTCCCTTATACGTCACCTGCAGCGCATTCATAATAAGTCAGTGACAAGTTCAAAAACTTTGGGTGACAGCGGAAGCAGTCCACTGACCAGTAAATCCCTTCCTCTTGTAACCAAGCTCACGCAAACCACCCCACCAACTCCCTCAGTGTCAATTTCCTCCTTCCCCAGGAATGCCAATAGTCCTGCAGGCCATGTCACTGGCAATTCTGACGATTCCTCTCCTGCCTGGGATTCCTCCGATGCATCCTTGCGTGTAACGCCTACTGCTGCTGGCGCTGCTGTTGTTGCTGCTGGGAGTCGATGGTCATCCCAGAGGGGAAGTCGGAAGACCACTTGTACTACTTCCAGTAAGCAATTGACTGTCCAACAGTCCTTTGCGAGGAAGATGAAATATCACAGCAGTCATCCTGCTGCAAAGCGGATAACTGAGGCCTTGACAACTATGTTGGTGTTAGACGTGCGTCCGGTATCCGCCGTTAGTTCACAGGGAACTACACAATTTCTTGAGGTAGTGTGCCCCCGTTACCAAATACCATCTAGGTTCCACTTCTCTAGGCAGGCGATACCGAAAATGTACACAGACCTCAGAAAAAGACTCACCAGTGTCCTAAAAAATGCAGCTGTACCCAATGTCCACTTAACCACGGACATGTGGACAAGTGGAGCAGGGCAGGGTCAGGACTATATGACTGTGACAGCCCACTGGGTAGATGTATGGACTCCCGCCGCAAGAACAGCAGCGGCGGCACCAGTAGCAGCATCTCGCAAACGCCAACTCTTTCCTAGGCAGGCTACACTTTGTATCACCGCTTTCCAGAATACGCACACAGCTGAAAACCTCTTACGGCAACTGAGGAAGATCATCGCGGAATGGCTTACCCCAATTGGACTCTCCTGTGGATTTGTGGCATCGGACAACGCCAGCAATATTGTGTGTGCATTAAATATGGGCAAATTCCAGCACGTCCCATGTTTTGCACATACCTTGAATTTGGTGGTGCAGAATTTTTTTAAAAACGACAGGGGCGTGCAAGAGATGCTGTCGGTGGCCAGAAGAATTGCGGGACACTTTCGGCGTACAGGCACCACGTACAGAAGACTGGAGCACCACCAAAAACTACTGAACCGGCCCTGCCATCATCTGAAGCAAGAAGTGGTAACGAGGTGGAATTCAACCCTCTATATGCTTCAGAGGTTGGAGGAGCAGCAAAAGGCCATTCAAGCCTATACAATTGAGCACGATATAGGAGGTGGAATGCACCTGTCTCAAGCGCAGTGGAGAATGATTTCAACGTTGTGCAAGGTTCTGATGCCCTTTGAACTTGCCACACGTGAAGTCAGTTCAGACACTGCCAGCCTGAGTCAGGTCATTCCCCTCATCAGGCTTTTGCAGAAGAAGCTGGAGACATTGAAGGAGGAGCTAACACGGAGCGATTCCGCTAGGCATGTGGGACTTGTGGATGGAGCCCTTAATTCGCTTAACAAGGATTCACGGGTGGTCAATCTGTTGAAATCAGAGCACTACATTTTGGCCACCGTGCTCGATCCTAGATTTAAAGCCTACCTTGGATCTCTCTTTCCGGCAGACACAAGTCTGCTGGGGTTGAAAGACCTGCTGGTGAGAAAATTGTCAAGTCAAGCGGAACGCGACCTGTCAACATCTCCTCCTTCACATTCTCCCGCAACTGGGGGTGCGAGGAAAAGGCTCAGAATTCCGAGCCCACCCGCTGGCGGTGATGCAGGGCAGTCTGGAGCGACTGCTGATGCTGACATCTGGTCCGGACTGAAGGACCTGACAACGATTACGGACATGTCGTCTACTGTCACTGCATATGATTCTCTCACCATTGAAAGAATGGTGGAGGATTATATGAGTGACCGCATCCAAGTAGGCACGTCACACAGTCCGTACTTATACTGGCAGGAAAAAGAGGCAATTTGGAGGCCCTTGCACAAACTGGCTTTATTCTACCTAAGTTGCCCTCCCACAAGTGTGTACTCCGAAAGAGTGTTTAGTGCCGCCGCTCACCTTGTCAGCAATCGGCGTACGAGGTTACTTCCAGAAAATGTGGAGAAGATGATGTTCATTAAAATGAATTATAATCAATTCCTCCGTGGAGACATTGACCAGCAGCAATTGCCTCCACAAAGTACACAGGGAGCTGAGATGGTGGATTCCAGTGGGGACAAATTGATAATCTGTGAGGAGGGGGATGTACACGGTGATATATCGGAGGATGATGATGAGGTGGACATCTTGCCTCTGTAGAGCCAGTTTGTGCAAGGAGAGATTAATTGCTTCTTTTTTGGTGGGGGTCCAAACCAACCCGTCATTTCAGTCACAGTCATGTGGCAGACCCTGTCACTGAAATGATGGGTTGGTTAAAGTGTGCATGTCCTGTCTATACAACATAAGGGTGGGTGGGAGGGCCCAAGGACAATTCCATCTTGCACCTCTTTTTTCTTTAATTTTTCTTTGCGTCATGTGCTGTTTGTGGAATGTTTTTTGGAAGGGCCATCCTGCGTGACACTGCAGTGCCACTCCTAGATGGGCCCGGTGTTTGTGTCGGCCACTAGGGTCGCTTATCTTACTCACACAGCTACCTCATTGCGCCTCTTTTTTTCTTTGCGTCATGTGCTGTTTGGGGAGGGTTTTTTGGAAGGGCCATCCTGCGTGACACTGCAGTGCCACTCCTAGATGGGCCCGGTGTTTGTGTCGGCCACTAGGGTCGCTTATCTTACTCACACAGCTACCTCATTGCGCCTCTTTTTTTCTTTGCGTCATGTGCTGTTTGGGGAGGGTTTTTTGGAAGGGCCATCCTGCGTGACACTGCAGTGCCACTCCTAGATGGGCCCGGTGTTTGTGTCGGCCACTAGGGTCGCTTATCTTACTCACACAGCTACCTCATTGCGCTTCTTTTTTTCTTTGCGTCATGTGCTGTTTGGGGAGGGTTTTTTGGAAGGGCCATCCTGCGTGACACTGCAGTGCCACTCCTAGATGGGCCCGGTGTTTGTGTCGGCCACTAGGGTCGCTTATCTTACTCACACAGCTACCTCATTGCGCCTCTTTTTTTCTTTGCGTCATGTGCTGTTTGGGGAGGGTTTTTTGGAAGGGCCATCCTGCGTGACACTGCAGTGCCACTCCTAGATGGGCACGGTGTTTGTGTCGGCCACTAGGGTCGCTTATCTTACTCACACAGCTACCTCATTGCGCCTCTTTTTTTCTTTGCGTCATGTGCTGTTTGGGGAGGGTTTTTTGGAAGGGCCATCCTGCGTGACACTGCAGTGCCACTCCTAGATGGGCACGGTGTTTGTGTCGGCCACTAGGGTCGCTTATCTTACTCACACAGCTACCTCATTGCGCCTCTTTTTTTCTTTGCATCATGTGCTGTTTGGAGAGGGTTTTTTGGAAGGGCCATCCTGCGTGACACTGCAGTGCCACTCCTAGATGGGCCCGGTGTTTGTGTCGGCCACTAGGGTCGCTTATCTTACTCACACAGCTACCTCATTGCGCCTCTTTTTTTCTTTGCGTCATGTGCTGTTTGGGGAGGGTTTTTTGGAAGGGCCATCCTGCGTGACACTGCAGTGCCACTCCTAGATGGGCCCGGTGTTTGTGTCGGCCACTAGGGTCGCTTATCTTACTCACACAGCTACCTTATTGCGCCTCTTTTTTTCTTTGCGTCATGTGCTGTTTGGGGAGTGTTTTTTGGAAGGGCCATCCTGCGTGACACTGCAGTGCCACTCCTAGATGGGCACGGTGTTTGTGTCGGCCACTAGGGTCGCTTAGCTTAGTCATCTAGCGACCTAGGTGCAAATTTTAGGACTAAAAATAATATTGTGAGGTGTGAGGTATTCAGAATAGACTGAAAATGAGTGGAAATTAAGGTTTTTGAGGTTAATAATACTTTGGGATCAAAATGACCACCAAATTCTATGATTTAAGCTGTTTTTTAGTGTTTTTAAAAAAAAACACCCGAATCCAAAACACACCCGAATCCGACAAAAAAAATTCGGTGAGGTTTTGCCAAAACGCGGTCGAACCCAAAACACGGCCGCGGAACCGAACCCAAAACCAAAACACAAAACCCGAAAAATTTCAAGTGCACATCTCTAGTGATTGATCCAGCGATGCAGGTCCCGGAATTGATGTCAGACATCCGCACTCCAAACGCCTGGGTATGCCTGCGTTGGACTCACCACTCCCAGAAAACGGTGAGTTG
Organism: Pseudophryne corroboree; assembly: GCF_028390025.1. Taxonomy (NCBI): domain Eukaryota; kingdom Metazoa; phylum Chordata; class Amphibia; order Anura; family Myobatrachidae; genus Pseudophryne; species Pseudophryne corroboree. Next base: position 332,780,364 of record NC_086445.1, read on the forward strand.
CCTCTTCAGAATGCCTTTCTGCTGTCAATCTTCTTGCAATCGCGCCAGCGATCGCTTTCTTTGTTCTTCTCGTCGTTGTCCGGCGACGGCCGTTGCTGGACAACGCCGCTCGTGCGCATTGCAGCCACCACGCATGCTCAGAACCAACCCGTTTGCAACAAACAGCAGCGTGCGAACGGGTCGGAATTACCCCCACAGTACTAATGCCTAGCTGTGAAGAAAAAAACAGTATTCACGACAGTACAATTACAGAACAGTGGGGGTAATTCTGAGTTGATCGCAGCAGGAACTTTGTTAGCAGTTGGGCAAAACCATGTCTACTGCAGGGGAGGCAGATATAACATGTGCAGAGAGAGTTAGATTTGGGTGTGGTGAGTTCAATCTGTAATCTAAATTGCAGTGTCAAAATAAAGCAGCCAGTATTTACCCTGCACAGAAACAAAATAACCCACCCAAATCTAACTCTCTCTGCAAATGTTATATCTGCCCCCCCTGCAGTGCACATCTTTTTGCCTAACTGCTAAAAAAAAGTCCTGCTGCGATCAACTTGGAATTACCCCCAGTAATTGGTAATTCAAATCAAGGACAGGGGGAGAGAGAAATGAATAAAAACAGTCACTTATGTATTAAACAATATACAATAATTCCAAATAGTAATATAATAAAGTTGGTAGGCTAATACTTATCTGTGGGAGCCCTCTACTGTGTCACCGCAGTACATCCTCCCTTCTACTCTTATCCTTCTCCTCTTATCGATGGGTCAGCTCTCCTGCAGTCCCTGAGGCTCAAGTTTCCCTGCTGCAGCTCAGGCTCCCTGCAGAGGCTCAGTTTCTGGCTTCCAACACCTCCGGCCTGGCACCTCCGTGCCCTGCAGTTGATGCGCCTCTGGCTCCTGTTACCCCCGCCCCATCCCCTGCAGTTGTTGCAGAGGGAGGAAGCTTTGTGGCTCAGGCTTATGGCACCTCCCATCCCCCACACGTTCCTCCATTCTCACACGGCCCGGAATGCTCCCGGCTCACAGTACTTACGGTGTCCGGCTTCTGGCTTCCTGTTTCATCAGCGTGTCTCAGCGTACCTAACTGAATATATATATATATATATATATATATCCGGTACTAGCTGAATGTTTAGGGGTGACAATTGATGTGGTTCCCCTATTTGAATAATGGACTGCTCTGCAACTGCCACTACAAGGAAGTTCAGCATTGTGTCCTCACCCATCCGCGAATTGGTATCGCTAGCACCATGCATTCTTTGTAGCCCTGGCTGGGTGAGTTGTCTTAACTCTCCCCTGTGAGGGGAAATTATCTCACTCCTTTTATACTTTTGAAAAATCCCTTCTAAATGGGTGCCTATGTCACAAAAGCAAGCTACTGTCCACACTAAAAGTTCCTAGTCCTTATGGTTCAGTAGATTTGGTCATGAGTCTGTGATGCTTGATTTTATATATATATATATATATATATTTATATAACGACAGGGATGGTGTCCGGCACTCCAATGCCGCTATGTTCAACCAGTCTGGGCAGAGCCGGCCCTAACCAATATGATGCCCTAGGCAAGATTTTGGCTGGTGCCCCCTAGCACCACCGCTGGTTCCGCCTCTGACCTTCCACCTCTTTCCCAGCACCATCACCCCTCACCCATAGCAGTCCTTATTTTGGGGTTTGTACCCCCTATATTTTAAATAGGAACAGTTCGCACATTTGGCGCACAGCCCAAAAAGGAGTGTGTTTTTGCTGGCAAGGGGCATGGCCACACAATAGTAACCCCAATTCCAATTACGCCACACAGTACTGCAACTTTATTCACATTTGATCATGCAATAGTGTCCATAATTCATATTACATCCCACAGTTGTATCACTTTACCTTATAAACGTTACTCCTCACAGTAGAGCCCCTTATTCACATTACATCACACTGAATTGCTCCTTATTCACATTACACCACACCCTATCGCTGTTTATTCATATTAGACGACACAGTAGTGCCCTTTCTATACGCAACGTCACATAGTAGAGCACCTTACACATAATGCCACACATTAGTAATGCATTTATACACATAATTCCACACAGTAATGCCCCTTACACATATGAGATACATTATTAATGTCCTTATAAACATTATGCGCCTTACACATTATGACAACCTTTATTAATGCCCTTTTACACATAATGGTGGTCATTCCGAGTTGTTCGCTCGCTAGCTGCTTTCAGCAGCATTGCACACGCTAGGCCACCGCCCTCTGGGAGTATATCTTTGCTTAGCAGAATAGCGAACGAAAGATTAGCAGAACTGCTACTAAAAATTTTCATGCAGTTTCTGAGTAGCTCCAGACCTACTCCTAGATTGCGATCAGCTCAATCCGTTTAGTACCTGGTTTGACGTCACAAACACGCCCTGCGTTCGGCCAGCCACTCCCCCATTTCTCCCCTTACACATATGTTGCACGTTATTAATTCATTTTTACATGACACATAATGCTCCTTACACATATTCCGAACACTACTGCACAACCAACCCACTCATATGCACACATCACTCACACTGCCATTAACACTGTGACCTCTGCCTCTGCTTGGAAACAGATGTGTCCTCATAAATCTTGCATCAATGCTAACATCGGGCACCTTTTTTTATGAAAATGCATCTTATTTGCATTGCTATGTGGCTAGGATGCACAAGCAGCTTCTGCTGATTAAAATGATATACAGCATGACTATATACTATGTGAGACTGTGGCTGTATCTGCATATGAAATGCTACACACAGAATATAGGCATGCCGCATATCATTTTAATCAGCAGAAGCTGCTGATGCCCCTAGTCATATCAAATGCCCTAGGCAATTGCCTAGTTTGCCTATGCCTATGGCCGGCTCTGAGTCTGGGAGCCCTTCCAAAAAATAATGCAAGGTGGGGTGTGAGGGATGGCACTCCAGCATATAGATGAATCAGACAGAGACCAAAGTGGTAGTCAACGTTTCGGAGCCATGCTCCTTTATCAAGACTTAGGGAATACTGACATAAGATACATTTAAATACCAAACTGTGTACTCACCACGTGTGCACAGGGAAACCGCCGCCGCTGTCCGCTCCAGAGTCCATGTGACATCATAGACAGCCGCCGGTGCCCAGGATCCGTCACAGGGGCGTGAGGTGGGTGGAGTGACCACCATCACCATGGTGACAAGTAAAAGAACATTTTGGCAAAACTTCAACTTCAACGACAAGTGTACCAGTTCACAAACCATCTATGTTCATACCACAGTCCTTCAACCACAACATTAAAAGTTTTACGGGACATATGGAGAACATTATGGAACAACAGTGTCTCCACAAAAGCAAGGTCGACCACAATTTAACTCCCTCTGAAAGAACTGCCCTTACTAATTTGGGGACATACCGTGACATAGTTATCCGCCCTGCAGATAAGGGCGGGGGCATTGTTATACAAAATTTGCAAGATTACACTGAAGAAATATATCAGCAATTATCTGACTCTCACGTTTATGAACAGCTTGCCTCTGACCCCACTCAAGTCTTTAAAAAAGAGGTTGATGAAATTCTTTTACAGGGCATGGACATGCGTATCATTGATTACAAAACCAGAGAAGCCCTTACAGTGGACTGGCCTAAGGTGCCAGTACTATACACGATACACAAACTTCACAAAAATCCTGTTAAACCTCCTGGCCGCCCCATCATTGTGGCCAGGGATTCTCTCTACTATAATATCTCCAAGTATTTAGATCATTTTTTACAGCCTTTAATCAATCAGGAAGCTTCTTTCCTTAAAGATACGACCACATTTATCCTATGGCTTCAGCAACTTTCTCCTTTGCCAGTAAAACAGCTCATGTGCACCATTGACGTTGTCAGCTTATATACATCAATTCTACAAGAACATGGCATTGAGATGGTGAAACGCTACATCAGGGATCATCCGCTCTATACTGGGCCTGATGTGGAATTTTTTATTCAACTATTACGGTTAACGCTTATGAGCAACTACTTCATATTTGACGGAAAGTTCTTTATTCAACGCTCAGGCTGCGCCATGGGTTCCTGCGTAGCGCCAAGCTTTGCGAATATCTACATGTTTGCGGTGGAAAAATATTTTTTCTTTTCAGATGATACCCGACGTCAGCAGATAACCGGGTACACCAGGTATATTGATGACATCTGCCTGTTTTGGAATGGGACCCAAGAAACATTTCTTGCCATGATGAAAGACATCAACAGTCAAAACAGTCCCATCAAATTTACCACGGATACCAGCTATGAGCGCATTCATTATCTTGACGTGACAGTTACACAACAGGAGGACTGTACTTTGCACACCTCTATGTATTACAAACCCACGGACCGTAACACGGTGTTACATGCAGCCAGTCTTCATCCACCTTCCCTAATTAAAGGTCTCCCATTCTCACAGTTTTTGAGAATTGTCCGTATATGCAGTGACCCTATCGACACCATCGACCAAATCAGAAAAGAGAAATTTCAGATTCCGTGCGCACTAGACTGAAGTGCAGCTACACAATACACAAGTGTGTAAATCCACCAAACACACAAGAGACAGAAACAAAAAACATTTAAAAAGCATTTAACAGTAGCGCTCTCCAACCACCATGTTTAAACTCCCCCAACAGAAGTGAAACAAAATTATTAAAAAATGATTCACCCTGAGGGAATGGAGGGATTCTTCGCCCTCCCTTTGCTTAGATCTATATAAGCAGCAGCACACACTTCTCTCTTTAAATCACAGCAGCTGGTAATTTTCTTAAACTTACGACCTTTACCTGCTCTTTTACCCCTTTTGGTAGGTTTACTTAGCTTTTTAGATGGCAGACATCCTACCATCGATTCCTCTGGGTTCTTGGGCCCCACTCTAAAAAAGAGGGAGAGGAAGCATCCTGTTCAACATCTCGAAGGGGCTGAAATCTATTAAAGGTATTTATTTCTGGAGATCTATTTTCAAACCTCACTGCTCTCTTATAATTCCTTGTATTAACCCATCTTTTTGACTGACCAGGGTTAACATCAAAGTTACCATGTGTCTTCTCTTGGTCCCTATTTCTAGGATACCCATTTTCAAAAGCTCTCTTCTTATATCCCATAGCTCTTTCCCTCCTCCTCCATGGGACAAAATTCCCCTTGGGGGGAGGCTCTAACTGAAAACTTTCAGTACTCATAATTGGGCCCTGTTGGGGAAGCCTCATTTTTCTTTTTTTGGGTGTAGCCATTGGTAACTCATCTCTTTCCTCTAGTTCTTCTATAGATTCTACTTTCTCCACCTCTTTTGTCGGTCTAACATTGGTATCTCTTTTAAGTTTTTTTAACTTTCTCTCTCTAAATTCCTTAGCATTTTTATTCATTTTTTGCAAAAGCGCTTTCTCCCGATTCTGGAATTCTTCTAGTTCTTTATAGGGATGCACCAAAGTTTGCATAGTGTTTATCTCCTCATTTAATTTATTCATGTTCCTTTTCCTTTCCATGATGATTAAATCCATCAGAGCCACAGAACATGAGTTAAGTATAGTCTCCCATTCACTTGTGAACTCTGACTCAGGTGTACCAAAGGAGGGGGGTTTTAACATTTTCAGACCTTTAGGTATGAGGTGAGCAGACTGGTAATATTCTAAGGTTATCACCTCCCACCACATCCTATTTTCTTTAAGCATAAGGACTTCTAATTTTTTAAAAAGTGAGGATAAATCCTCATCACAAATCTCTACCCCTTTATTCACCTCCTTAAATGTACTTTGAATAAATTCATTTCTATTTTCCCTATAAATAAACATGGTTGCAACACAGTTCTGAAAAAATGGATAGAAAATGCAAGCAGAAAAGAGAAATTTCAGATTCCGTGCGCACTAGACTGAAGTGCAGCTACACAATACACAAGTGTGTAAATCCACCAAACACACAAGAGACAGATACAAAAAACAGATTGTGCATTTAACAGTAGCGCTCTCCAACCACCATGTGTTATGCACACCAGTGCCAGCAGGAAAGTACTGGTGTCAGAACTGTTATGCACTCCAGTGTCTGCAGGAATGTACTGGTGTTTGAACTGTTATGCAAAACAGATGGACTCACAGACAAACTGGGGGATATGACATAACGTACACAGAAGGTGATAGGGTAACAAAATACACACAAAGTGAACAGAGAAGCCCAGAGGCTAAGGAACTGGGTATCTCCCTTGTATTAGAACTGCTAAGATGGAAAAAGCAAGGTGTTGTGTTTTAATACATAGAGTACCCGAAATGCTGTTGCTAAGGGCAACAGCAAAACCCCAAAGGGTTACCAACGGGTGTGGCAGTAAACTCCTTGGTCAGAGATGGAATGATAGACACAAGGAGAATCTCCACAATCCAAATTCTCACTTGCAGTGCACAGGTTTTAGCTTACTGCCACTAAACTGACCCCTGACACCTAGCACAGTGAGACAGGATTAGACAGGCAAGTCTTAGAATACAGCCGCAAACTTGCTAAGTTCACAGAGTAGTAACAGAACCCCAGCAAGCTAAATGACTGACTCCAGTCTTACTGCTAGGTCTGGATTGGCAGAGTGTAATACCAAATTCCCAGGCCTATTTGCAGTAAGCAACAAACAAATACAAGCTACACAGTACTGGCTAACGTTCATGAACTGACTAACCAACAAAGATTCAGCAGCATCTGCTTACCCTGAAAAGAGGCCTTATAAAGCAGGTGCTGTCCACGCCCCACTCAGACCTCACAGACTGTGAGCACAAAAACCAGCACCGGATCCCCTGCCGTGCACAGAGCCTATAACCACTGCACAGCAAAAGACCCGAACCGGAGTATCAGCTGCGCTCAGGTTACTCCACTAGCACTTGTCTCCCGGTTGCCATGACGACGTGGCAGCACAGGGCAAGAGACCCTAACAGTACCCCCCCTCTGACGAGGGGTCAAAGAACCCCTACCACCGGGTTTATCGGGGAACTGCGAGAAGAAAGAGCGTATCAGTCTGGGGGCATGAAGATCACAACTGCGCACCCACGACCGCTCCTCCGGGCCATACCCCTTCCAGTGCACCAAAAATGACAGCCGACCCCGAACCACCTTGGAGTCAAGAATCCTTTCAACAACAAACTCCCTCTGGCCACGTATCAGAAGAGGTGAAGGTCTTCCACTGGTAGAAGGATTACTAATCGCCCGTTTTAAAAGGGAACAATGAAATGTTTTATTGATACCCAAAGAACGGGGCAGATCTAACTGAAATGCCACCGGATTGATAACCCTGGTGATCTTATAAGGGCCGATGAACCGGGGCCCTAACTTATGAGATGGCTGTCTCAACTTCAAATTCTTGGTAGACAACCAGACGAAGTCTCCTAATTTGAAGCTGCAGGGTCTTTTCCGCTTATCAAAAACCCTTTTGGTCACTAATGACACAGACACAAGGGCTTTCTTCACTTTCCGCCAAATACCTCTAAGGACCGAAACCACAGAGGAACCACCAGGCGTGGAGTCCACGGGGTCAAAAGAATTGGCCTTAGGATGATGCCCATACACACAAAGGAAGGGAGAGATCCCTGTAGCAGAGTGAGCCGCGTTGTTATAGGCAAACTCCGCCATGGACAGATGAGCAACCCAGTCAGTCTGACACTTGGAGACATAACACCTGAGGAACTGCTCCAAGGACTGGTTCACCCTTTCAGTCTGCCCATTAGACTGCGGATGGTAGCCTGACGACAAGCTGACAGAAATCTGGAGATCGGAACAAAATGCCCTCCAGAATTTGGCCACAAACTGGGATCCGCGGTCAGAGACCACATCAAGTGGCAACCCGTGGAGACGCACAACATGCAGCATAAATAATTCAGACTGGCGTCTGGCTGATGGCAGCCCAACCAGTGGAACGAAGTGCGCCATCTTCGAAAACCTGTCAACGACAACCCAGATGGCTGTCATCCCCGAGGATTTGGGCAAGTCCACCACAAAATCCATTGAAATGTGGGTCCATGGCTTAGATGGGATAGAGAGTGGATGTAATGGGCCAACAGGAACCCCTCTAGGAGTCTTATTTCGGGCACAGATGTCACATGCCCGAACCCACTGATCCACATCCTTAGCCACCGAGGGCCACCACACCGCCCTAGATAGCAACTCCCGAGTTCTGGCAATACCCGGGTGACCTGCCGACTTCTTGGCATGGAATTCCAGGAACACTCGCTGTCTTAACCTAGGAGGCACAAACAAAAGACCTACCGGAAGGTCTGGAGGAGCCTGCTCCTGTGCTCTAAGGACTAATGATAAGAGGTCCTGGGTAATGCCCACTTTAATACATGATGGGGAAACAATGGGCAACGGCTCCTCGGTGGTCTCCTGGATTGGAGCAAAACTCCGCGAGAGCGCATCAGCCTTGGTGTTTTTTGACCCAGGGCGATATGTTATCAAAAAATTAAAGCGAGCAAAAAACAAAGCCCATCGTGCCTGCCTGGCATTGAGACGCTTCGCTGACTCTAAATATGCCAGATTCTTATGGTCAGTGAGAATTGAGACCACAAACTTAGCCCCCTCAAGCCAGTGTCTCCACTCCTCGAGTGCATCCTTAATAGCCAACAATTCCCGGTTACCCACGTCATAATTCATCTCGGCAGGCGAAAATTTACGGGAAAAGTAAGCACAGGGATGAAGGCGATTATCAGACACTCCCATCTGAGAAAGCACTGCCCCAATACCCATCTCAGAGGCATCCACCTCCACCACAAAAGGACGCTCTGGATCTGGATGTCGCAGCACCTTGGCCGAAACAAATGCCCTTTTGAGACGGGCAAAAGCCGCTTTAGCCTCACAAGACCAGTGAGCAACATCCGCCCCTTTCTTAGTGAGTGCCACCAAGGGCGCCACTATAGACGAAAATCCAGCGATAAATCGTCTATAAAAATTTGCAAAGCCCAGGAAACGCTGAAGCGCCTTCAAACTAGTGGGCTGCACCCAATCCAGGACTGCCTGTACCTTGGAACCCTCCATTTGGAAACCTTCTGGGGAGATAATATATCCTAGAAATGCGATTTGCTGAACTTCAAATTCGCACTTCTCCAGCTTTGCCCCAAGCCGGTGGTCTCTGAGTTTCTGGAGGACTAAGCGTACATGCTTCCGATGTTCCTCCAGGGAATGGGAGAAGATTAGGATGTCATCTAAGTATACAACTAAGAATCTATCCAAATATTCCGTGAGCACATCATTCATGAAATCCTGGAAGACTGCCAGGGCATTACAGAGCCCAAAAGGCATCACCAAATATTCATAATGCCCTGAGTGGGTATTAAAGGCAGTCTTCCATTCATCCCCCTCTCTTATTCGGATTAGATTGTACGCACCGCGTAGGTCAATCTTAGAAAAAATGGTGGCAGTACGAAGCTGGTCAAACAAGACCGAAATGAGAGGCAGTGGGTATGAGTTTTTAATCGTGATACGGTTCAATTCCCTGAAGTCGATGCAGGGTCGCAACGAACCGTCCTTTTTACCCACGAAGAAGAACCCCGACCCAACTGGAGACTGTGAAGGTCTGATAAATCCCTTAGCCAAGTTCTCCTGAATGTACTCTGCCATAGCCTGAGTCTCAGGACGTGACAGGGAGTACAACCTGCTCTTGGGAAGCTTAGCATTTGGCAACAAATCAATGGCACAGTCATAGGGGCGATGGGGAGGTAGTACCTCTGCAACTTTTTTGGAGAACACGTCCGCAAAATCTGCATAACACCCTGGCAATCCTGGCAAACTTAGCTGCGAGAGCCTGACTGGAAGGCTCAAGCAACTCCTGAAACAATCAGTACCCCAACTAAGAATCTCCCCAGAGACCCAGTCAAATTGAGGATTGTGGGCCCTTAACCAGGGTAACCCCAACACCAATGGGGCAAAAGTACAGACAGTCACATAAAAGGACAATTTTTCAGAGTGTGTGGCTCCAATAAACAAAGAAATCTGGCTAGTGCAAGAGGTAATTTTACCTTGGGATAATGGTTCCCCGTTTAACCCACAAATCTCAATTTCCGATGCCAAGGGTACTAAGGGAACAGAGTGTTTCAGGGCGAATTGGCGGTCCATAAAAACCCCGTCGGCCCCACTGTCCACAAAGGCCTCAGTCTTGACAGTTTGACCGAGGATCTTCAAGGTCACCGGAATGATAAAAGTCTTCTTGGGAAATTCTGACTTCTGGCCTGACAGGATATTTCCCATCACCCTCAGGCCCTGAAGTTTTCCGGCTTTTCTGGGCATGATACTACCACATGACCTTTATTCCCACAGTACAAACACAACCCCTGCTGTCTCCTCCGCGTCTTCTCACGCGAGGAGAGGCGGGTAGCCCCAATCTGCATAGGCTCCTCAGAAAATTCCTCAGAGTCTGAGGTTCCCTTGGGAAGGAAGGAAATCTCAGTCTCCCTTTCAAGCCTACGCTCTCTCAGCCGTCTATCCACCCGGATGGATAACTGCATGAGCTGATCCAAGCTATCAGGCAAGGGATATTGTACCAGTTGGTCCTTTATCTGGTTAGAAAGACCTCTTCGGTACTGGTGTCTCAGGGCTGGGTCATTCCACTGGGTATCATGGGCCAACCTCCGAAACTCCGTACAGTAAACCTCAACTGGCCTGCGCCCTTGCTTAAGGATCGAAATCTGAGCCTCGGCTGAGGCCGTCTTGTCAGGGTCATCATACAACATGCCCAGTGCCGTAAAAAAAGCATCAACACTTTTAAGCGACGGACAGTCAGGCTGCAACCCATATGCCCAGACCTGTGGGTCTCCTTGTAGCAAGGAAATCACTATGCCCACCCGCTGAATCTCCGACCCAGAAGACTGAGGCCTAAGCCGGAAGTATAGCTTGCAGCTCTCCTTGAAACAAAAGAACTGCGAGCGATCTCCAGAAAAACGATCCGGGAGATTTACTTTCGGCTCCTTAACCCCTGCAGGTGCTGCTGCTGCGGGAGCTCCGCCAGCAGCCTGGGAGGTGTGCATTTTAATGGACAAATCATTAAATTGTCGAGTCAGGACCTGCACCTGATCGACCACCTGTTGCAACGTATTTTGAGGGGTATGCTCCATATTCCCACAAAATTTCAACAGGAGTATTAGGCTGCTGAATATGTTATGCACACCAGTGCCAGCAGGAAAGTACTGGTGTCAGAACTGTTATGCACTCCAGTGTCTGCAGGAATGTACTGGTGTTTGAACTGTTATGCAAAACAGATGGACTCACAGACAAACTGGGGGATATGACATAACGTACACAGAAGGTGATAGGGTAACAAAATACACACAAAGTGAACAGAGAAGCCCAGAGGCTAAGGAACTGGGTATCTCCCTTGTATTAGAACTGCTAAGATGGAAAAAGCAAGATGTTGTGTTTTAATACGTAGAGTACCCGAAATGCTGTTGCTAAGGGCAACAGCAAAACCCCAAAGGGTTACCAACGGGTGTGGCAGTAAACTCCTTGGTCAGAGATGGAATGATAGACACAAGGAGAATCTCCACAATCCAAATTCTCACTTGCAGTGCACAGGTTTTAGCTTACTGCCACTAAACTGACCCCTGACACCTAGCACAGTGAGACAGGATTAGACAGGCAAGTCTTAGAATACAGCCGCAAACTTGCTAAGTTCACAGAGTAGTAACAGAACCCCAGCAAGCTAAACGACTGACTCCAGTCTTACTGCTAGGTCTGGATTGGCAGAGTGTAATACCAAATTCCCAGGCCTATTTGCAGTAAGCAACAAACAAATACAAGCTACACAGTACTGGCTAACGTTCATGAACTGACTAACCAACAAAGATTCAGCAGCATCTGCTTACCCTGAAAAGAGGCCTTATAAAGCAGGTGCTGTCCACGCCCCACTCAGACCTCACAGACTGTGAGCACAAAAACCAGCACCGGATCCCCTGCCGTGCACAGAGCCTATAACCACTGCACAGCAAAAGACCCGAACCGGAGTATCAGCTGCGCTCAGGTTACTCCACTAGCACTTGTCTCCCGGTTGCCATGACGACGTGGCAGCACAGGGCAAGAGACCCTAACACCATGTTTAAACTCCCCCAACAGAAGTGAAACAAAATTATTGAAAAATGATTCACCCTGAGGGAATGGAGGGATTCTTCGCCCTCCCTTTGCTTAGATCTATATAAGCAGCAGCACACACTTCTCTCTTTAAATCACAGGACAAGGGGAAAATTCTCCAGAGCCTCAGAGAAAAAATCCGTAATGGATTGGGATGTTTTTACTTCTTGCTGAACATCCTAAAACACTGTAGAAAGAGAGAGACATAGTGTAGCAGTCCTTAGACATGGATGTTAATTTATTCCACAGACCGCACTTACAAAACAATGATTAAAAAGAAGCATTTAAAATCAACTCCAATGGACATATCACCAAGATGGCATCTTTCCTCATCGGGAAATTCCTGCAACACCAGCTGGACACGGTGAGTGGAAGTGCCGGGTTCCGGATCCACAGCTCCACAAAAACCAGGAAGATCCTTCAGAGCGAATGGAGAAAAGTCCACGGAATAAAACAACAAGCGAAGCTCAACGCGTATCGGACATTCAGTCCTTCATCAGGAGCATACATTCGCTTGTTCGGAGACCATACTTATACCCTATACACAGCTGGAGTCGATTACCGCTAACCGGCAATTTCCAGTATCTTCATTTCCGTTTTGGTCTTCTGACTGGAAACGGAAACTACCTTTGCGGTTCACATGCGTTCCACACGGCAATCTTCATCACAGCCGCGTTCCACTTCACATCCTTATGCGTTCCACGGACCTCCGGACTCGGAAAAGTCTCTATATTATAGTCCTTTTGCAGTCAGTCCAATTGGTCCAAAAAGTCCCACAAACCCCGTTAATAATGAGGCCATAAAAAAGAAAGAAAAATGCATATTTACCAGAACAAAACAATATATAAAAAATTCACCATAAAAACAATTAAGAATAGATACCGAAAATGATATAAAGTGACAAGCTGGAGAAAGAGGAACCAGAGAAGGGAAAGGAACTATTCCAAAAAACATTTCAGTTCGAATTCACCGTTTAAACCTCTGGGTACCAAAAAAAAGTTGTGGAGAAAAGTGCTAAAAATAAGAACATGAGGCCGAATCTAACCAAAAAGGAATTTGAGGCAATTCAAAACTTGAAAAATGATAAAGATTTAATTATCAAACCGGCAGACAAGGGTGGAAGTGTGGTCCTGATGAAAAGGGAGGCATACATGCAGGAGATTTATAGACAATTGAATGACGGTAAAACATACTCGAAACTCAAATCTGATCCAACTAGCAAAATATCTAAGGCATTGTTGGAGTTAAGTACTAAGACATTAGAAGAAAATGTCATTACTAAAAAAGAATTTGAGTTTCTAAACATATCGACACCATCTATCCCCACACTGTATGTCCTCCCTAAGATACATAAGGACCCCCTCCACCCACCAGGAAGGCCTATTGTATCAGGGTGTAACAGTCTTACTAGTAATCTGTCAGCTATGGTGGATCATCACCTACAACCTCTGGTGCAAAAAACAAAAGCATATCTGAAGGATACAGGTGATACCCTAAGGAGGATCAGTATGTATAATTGGGAAGAGGGGGACACTTTGTGCACAGCTGATGTGTGTACCCTGTATACAATCATAGACCTTGAGAAAGGACTGGCAGCGGTTTCCTATTTTCTAGAGATGAGTTCCCTCAGTGGTAACATCAAAAGTTTCATCTTGGATAGTATCAAGTTCATTTTATTAAATAATTATTTCTATTTTGATGGGACCTTCTACTTACAACGGGTTGGCACTGCCATGGGCACTAGGTTCGCCCCCAGTTACGCTAATTTGTTTATGGCGTACTGGGAGGACCATCGGATTTGGCGTGATGACGGTCTGGTGGCGGGCCTAGTGTCCTGGCAGCGCTATATAGACGATGTGTTGTTCGTCTGGCGAGGTGACGATGACTCTTTAAATGCCTTTTGCGAAGATCTAAATTTGAATGACATGTCTATTCAACTGGTTTTAACAAGAAGTAAGAAAGAAGTGTCCTTCTTGGATCTGGGCATCTATATTTCAGATGAAAGGGTCCACACTAGGACATACAGGAAGTTGACTGATTCAAATAGTTTTATAGATCGTACAAGCCAGCACCAGGCAAATTGGCTGGATGGGATTCCATTCAGCCAATTTGCAAGGATAAAAAGGAATTGCACTGATGTACAGGAGTGTGATCAACAGCTGGATGAAGTAGCCAACAGATTTCTGAAAAAGGGCTACTCTCCGAATTTACTAGCTCAAGCAAGAAGTAAAATATCTAATGTAGAAAGAGAGACTTTGTTAAAAACGAAAACTAATTTAGGTCCACAAGATGGGAAGTATAAGTGGGCATTTATTAGTCAATACAACCAGTCGTTTAAAGGTATAGAACGGGTCTTTCGAGATAACTGGAATATACTCAAACAGGATTCGGTTTTAGGTTCCCTATTACCAGAGGACCCCACTTTTGTGTATAGAAGAGCACCTTCCTTAAAGAACCAGTTAGTAAGGAGTAGTTTAGAAACTGACCTAAGACAGAGTATAAGGATAAAGGGTTTTCACCGCTGTGGTGATTGCCTTATGTGCAAGACAGTGAAATCACCAATAAGAAAGATCACAGAATTTATGGTGAATGGGAAGTCTTTACCTATCAGGGAATTTATCACATGTCACACTAAGAATGTGGTCTACACTCTAGAGTGTACATGTGGTTTATTTTATGTTGGAAGGACAGGGAGGTGTATTAAGGTGAGGTGGGCCGAACACATCTACAACATAAGAAAGGGGTTAGAGACCCACACTGTCTCAGCACATTTTAAAAGGGTCCATGAGTCGAAGGAATGTTTCTTAAAATCATTTTGTGGAATTCAGACGGTTATACCAAAATGGAGAACAAGAGATCTAGAGAGGAGACTAGCGAGGGCAGAGATGCAATGGATTCACCGTCTGGGCACTTTGGTACCCAGAGGTTTAAACGGTGAATTCGAACTGAAATGTTTTTTGGAATAGTTCCTTTCCCTTCTCTGGTTCCTCTTTCTCCAGCTTGTCACTTTATATCATTTTCGGTATCTATTCTTAATTGTTTTTATGGTGAATTTTTTATATATTGTTTTGTTCTGGTAAATATGCATTTTTCTTTCTTTTTTATGGCCTCGTTATTAACGGGGTTTGTGGGACTTTTTGGACTAATTGGACTGACTGCAAAAGGACTATAATATAGAGACTTTTCCGAGTCCGGAGGTCCGTGGAACGCATAAGGATGTGAAGTGGAACGCGGCTGTGATGAAGATTGCCGCGTGGAACGCATGTGAACCGCAAAGGTAGTTTCCGTTTCCAGTCAGAAGACCAAAACGGAAATGAAGATACTGGAAATTGCCGGTTAGCGGTAATCGACTCCAGCTGTGTATAGGGTATAAGTATGGTCTCCGAACAAGCGAATGTATGCTCCTGATGAAGGACTGAATGTCCGATACGCGTTGAGCTTCGCTTGTTGTTTTATTCAGTGGACTTTTCTCCATTCGCTCTGAAGGATCTTCCTGGTTTTTGTGGAGCTGTGGATCCGGAACCCGGCACTTCCACTCACCGTGTCCAGCTGGTGTTGCAGGAATTTCCTGAGGAGGAAAGATGCCATCTTGGTGATATGTCCATTGGAGTTAATTTTAAATGCTTCTTTTTAATCATTGTTTTGTAAGTGCGGTCTGTGGAATAAATTAACATCCATGTCTAAGGACTGCTACACTATGTCTCTCTCTTTCTAAAGTGTTTTAGGATGTTCAGCAAGAAGTAAAAACATCCCAATCCATTACGGATTTTTTCTCTGAGGCTCTGGAGAATTTTCCCCTTGTCCTGTGATTTAAAGAGAGAAGTGTGTGCTGCTGCTTATATAGATCTAAATACCTTTAATAGATTTCAGCCCCTTCGAGATGTTGAACAGGATGCTTCCTCTCCCTCTTTTTTAGAGTGGGGCCCAAGAACCCAGAGGAATCGATGGTAGGATGTCTGCCATCTAAAAAGCTAAGTAAACCTACCAAAAGGGGTAAAAGAGCAGGTAAAGGTCGTAAGTTTAAGAAAATTACCAGCTGCTGTGATTTAAAGAGAGAAGTGTGTGCTGCTGCTTATATAGATCTAAGCAAAGGGAGGGCGAAGAATCCCTCCATTCCCTCAGGGTGAATAATTTTTCAATAATTTTGTTTCACTTCTGTTGGGGGAGTTTAAACATGGTGGTTGGAGAGCGCTACTGTTAAATGCACAATCTGTTTTTTGTAACCATAGACCAAATCGACAGAATGCTCATTAAGTTCCTGGCACGTGGTTATCATCCCTGAGCGCTAAAAATAGCTAAACAAAAGGCCCTATCTATCTCCAGACAACTGGCATTACACAAAACTAACCCCACGGTATGTGAGGATCGAATTGTCTGGACCCAACAATACACCACTTCAAGCAATGCGCTGATGAAATCTGCCAAGAACATATGGCCAATAATATCACAGGACCGCAGTTTACCAGCGTTACAAGACACGACCATTCTACCATCTTTCTTTCGAGGAAGAAATATCAAAGATGTAGTGGTCCACAATGATATTAGCCAGCACACAGCCACTTCAGCCACCCATTTTCTAAGTAGTAAAGGGGGCAACTATCGGTGTTTGGGTTGCACTACCTGCAGCTTTTTGGAGACAGGTAACACCTTTTCGCATCCCAGGTCGGGCAAGATATTCAAGATACAGCACCTGGTCACATGTACCACGAGATTTGTGGTTTATTACATTAAATGCCCGTGCAGTCTGCTATACGTGGGTAAGACCACTAGACAAATGAAGGAACGCATGACCCAACACAGGTCCAGTATACGTGCAGCCCTTAAAGGCAAGGATTGTGATCAGCCAGTTGCTCGTCACTTTAGGGACTTACATCACAACCTGTCCTCTATCAGGTACCGTATTATCGATTGGGTTCCCCCCAATCCGAGAGGCGGTAACAGAGGCCGTATTTTACTCCAGAAAGAGGCGAGATGGATCCATGTGTTACAAACTGTCCAACCATTGGGACTCAATGAATCACTCACACTTACTTGTTTTCTATAGATTTATCATTCTCCTTTGCTGCACATAGATTTATTAGCTATGTTCTCATCGCAGTGGAGTTTATTTATGTTTGGTCTTATACCACATATGATGGTGCCTATTGTTCCATGTGTCATCTAGTGACGTATTGCTCCAATATGTGTTTATTTACACATACATTTGTTATTGTCCTCATCCCTTTGTCAGTGTGCTGCACATTGTTGTGAGCATTATACATGCTCTCATCACTGTGTGACACACAGGCACATCTCAGTATGTGCTTTATTCTAGCTCCTATTTTCCATGGAGCGTGATATATGCTTATTTCATCATGTTATTATTAGTTGTATTTGGCATTTAGTATTGCTGACCCCCGTGTCTGTTTCTCCGCAGTCTGTTTTTATACTTGTCACCATGGTGATGGTGGTCACTCCCCCCGCCTCACGCCCCTGCGACGGATCCTGGGCGCCGGCGGCTGCCTATGACGTCACATGGACTCTGGAGCGGACGGCGGCGGCGGTTTCCCTGTGCACACGTGGTGAGTACACAGTTTGGTATTTAAATGTATCTTATGTCAGTTTTCCCTAAGTCTTGATAAAGGAGCATGGCTCCGAAACGTTGACTACTACTTTGGTCTCTGTCTGATTCAGCTATATGCTGGAGTGCCGTCCGTCACACCCCACCTTATATATATATATATATATATATATATAATATATACCAGATGGGGAGACACGGCACTCACAGGACTTGAAAACACACAGCTGGCTGGTTCAAAAAATGGCTGGCTGAGCTGCTTTACATTTTGTCTATTTGGACACAGTATTCCGGACACAGTATTCCAGATGAGGCCGTACCAATGACCTATACAGTGGCATCATTACTTCTTTTTTCCTGCTACTGATTCCTCTCCCTATGCAACCAAGCATCTGACTTGCCTTTCTCATTGCTTTGTTGCATTGCTTTCCTGCCTTTAAGTCACTTGAAATAGTAACTCCTAAATCCCTTTCCTCCTCAGTAGTTTCTATTATAGTACCCTTGATACTATATTTAGCCTTTGGGTTTTTGAGACCCAAGTGCATGATTTTGCATTTTTTAGCATTAAAATGTAGTTGCCATGTTCTTGACCATTTTTCAATCCTAGCTAGGTCATTAATAATTTGTTTTACCCCTCCTGGTGTGTCTAACCTGTTGCATATCTTTGTATTATCTGCAAAAAGGAATACTTTTCCTTCAATATCATTTCAATGTCACCAACAAAGATATTAAAGAGAACTGGTCCAAGTACAGATCCCTGGGGTACTCCACTGGTAACATTTTCCTCCATAGATTGCACTCCATTTACTACAACTGTCTGTATCCTATCCTGCAACCAGGTTCTTATCCATTTAACTGTTTTATAATCCCCCCCCACAAGTTTATTTAACAGTCTGCAATGTGGGACAGTGTCAAATGCCTTACTAAAGTCTAGATATACTACATCTACAGCTCCCCCTTGATCTATTATTTTCATCACAGAGTCAAAAAAGTCAATAAGATTTGTTTGGCATGATCTCCCACCAGTAAATCCATGCTGTTTTGGATCCTGTAAGTTGTTTGATTTAAGATATTCCACAACTCTTTAATAGTTTTTCCATTACTTTCCCTACTACTGATGTAAGGCTTACTGGTCTGTAGTTACTTGCTTCTTCCTTGCTTCCGCTTTTGTACAGTGGAACTACATTCGCTCTTTTCCCGTCCTCTGGAATGGCACCTGTATTTAGTGACTGGTTAAATAATTCTGTTAATGGTGCCACCAACACATCTTTTAGCTCTTTTAGTATTCTTGGGTTTATCCCATCTGGCCCCATTGATTTATCCACTTTTAGTTTTGAAAGTTCTGTTAGGACCTTCTCCTCTGTAAATGTAGTTTCATCTACCTTATTTTTATGAATGTCCTTGCAACTTAACTGTGGCCCCTTCCCTTCTCCTTTTGTAGTAAATACTGAGCAAAAATAATAATTTAGGTGATCTGCTATTGCCTTGTCTCCCTCCACCAAATTCTCACTCTCTGTCTTAAGTCTTATTATTTCTCCATTTGATTTTCTCCTTTCATTTATATACTTAAAAAAAGTTTTTCCGCCTTTATCTACTGACTGGGCCATTGTCTCCTCAGCTTCTGCCTTGTCACGTCTGATCACTTTCTTAGCATCCTTCCATCTGTAAAGATACACCTCTTTGTCATTATTATTTTGAGTCTGTTTGTATTTCCTAAAAGCCATTTCTTTTGCTTTCACACTTGTTGATACTTCTTTTGTGAACCACACTGGCTTCCTTTTCCTGGTGCTTCTCCTAACCCCTTTGATACAAAAGTCTGTTGCACTTTGCATTGCACTTTTCAGTTTTTCCCACCTCTCCTGCACCCCTTCCAAGTTCCTCCAGTCCGCCAATGAATCACTTAAACATCTCCCCATTTTTGAAAAGTCAGCATTTATAAAATCCAACACCTTTGTATTTGTGTGACAGAAGTTGGATCCTGTCTTTATAATAAACCATACTGCTTGATGATCACTGGATCCCAGGTGCTCACCCACATATATGTCGGATATCCTGTCACCATTTGTAAGAATTAAATCTAATATTGAGTCTTTGCGAGTAGGCACCTTCACCAATTGCTTGAGAGATACTCCCTGTAAGGAATTTAGACATTTGGCACTTGTAGCTGAACTTGCAAAGGACCCCTCCCAATTTACATCAGGTAAATTATAGTCTCCCATGATTATGACTTCTACCTTTAAATCCATTTTAGGGATGTCATACACTAGGTTCCTGTCCAAATCCTGCCCCTTGCCTGGTGGTCTATAGATCACCCCAATGCGAATAATGTCCTGGATATATATATATATATATATTTATTGATAGCTATATAAGAGATGTACAGCAGCCTATCTGCACTGATTTTCTATTTAGTTTTACTTCGTTGGATGGTTTTGGCTTTGGTTTTGGATCTTTTTTTTTCTAAATTGATACAAGCAGCTAAAATAACAAAAAATTTTGCACTCCAAACCAAATCCAAAACCCAAAATTTGGATAGTAAAAAACAAATTTCAATCCGTGCGAGGATTGAAACTGGGACTTGGTTTGGTTTGAATTTTTTACATAGAGCCAAGCTTGGTTTTGATTCGGTTTGGATCTTCACGGAGATCCAGGCTGAGTTTTGGTTCCTTTGGATCCAGAAAATTTAGGTGGGTTTAGATTTCTGGAGAATCGAACCACACAACTTTATATATATGTTTATTGTTATAGAAGACTACTACTCCTGACTGCCATGTCACATACTGCTTGAAAAATAACAGGAGCTGGTTGGATGCTAGTTAATCACTCTTCACTTTATCACTTTTCAAGTCTTAGTACATCTGGATGATTTACTGACTGTATATACTGTGCATATCTCTGTTTTAAGGTATGAGCATTAGGTCCTACCACTCAGAGAGGGAATCTATTATGTTTAATTAGTGCCTAGATAGGCTAGAATGTATTTTTACATTTTGCTTTATGCACTGCACAATAAAACTAGCCATGGTAAGATTGCACAAAAACCCTGGACTGGTGTGCTGTTTCCTGGCTGCTGTGTGTTTGGAGGGGCCCATCTACCCAAGGAAAGGGAACTCCTACCCTGATCTTCTATCTATCTATCTATCTATCTATCTATCTATCTATCTATCTATCTATCTATCTAAGTAGACATATTTATTACTTTTCCCTAAAATTACAGACGTGCACTTTTACATCCTTGCTGCAGGAGGCAGCATGTCAGGGCAATGTTGAGATGTAAATGGCATAGTGCAGCCTACCTCAGCCATCAGGTCTCCCACTGACTGCTATGGGTAGTGTATGCATGCTCCCTCAACAAATGCTGGTTTCCCCTGGAAAAGCTACTACTTGTGGGAGCATATGCTGCTACTAACCCTGCTGAAGGACCTCTGCTGGCTCCTTACACATTCGGATAGCAAGATCCTTGCTCCTCTCTACTTCCTTCCTGCTCCCCTCCCTCCAATATACTGTAATGGTACCGGGAGCGTCCTACCATACACCGTGCCATAATTTTAATGCATTATGGGCAACACTTTATGTGGACACATACAGTATGTATAATTTCTTAAACTATTTTTTTCCAAGCTGTAGGAACATATACATGCAGAGCTATGGGCTCTGAAAGGAGCCTGTCCCTGCAATGTGTAAGTAATGAATCATTTGCTAATATGATCATTTGACTTCCCTATCGGGACCCTGCTGTGCACCTGTATAGTCTGCTGACCACGCATTTGCAGGTGGCTATTGCCAGGGAGGGGTCCTACAGGACTCTTTCCTGATAATGTGTGCCTTATGTAGCCCATGGGCTACAGCAGCTAATGCTATCTGAAGACTGCATCATATTCTAGTGCTTGGTAAGTTCCACAGCCTCGCAGCCTCCTACTGTACCTTTAATGCTATTGATTTTAAAGCTAATGTTCCTGTGGGTGAAAATGTAAAAAGTTATAAGGCATCAAAAAATTTCGTACCAAATGGAATAATTATGAAACCATTGAAATAATCATCGATAATTGTGGCTGATTCTGATTTGAAAATAAATCTAGATGAATTGAATGATTTTTATCAAACTATGCATACAGTATGTTGCATGCTGCATTATGCATCTTGATGTACTTACAAGTGATTCTGAGTCATACGTATATCAGTCGCTTCTCACTTATGACCAGCTGAGTACTCTTCGGTGTCAATATGGCAGTTGCAGGGTGTTTACTTGTAGAACAAATTTACTTCAGCCTGTAAAGTGTTGTGTCCTAATGTAAACTGTGCACATGCAGAGATCTGTCTGATTTCAGCTGGATCTCCTGAACCAGGCTGTGGCCTGGTGAAAAAGTTTCTGGTAGTGATGAAGTCTGCTCTTGAGAGTGGTGAAGTGGGGACAGTGTGGTGGTTTAGATGTATTTGACTTCACACCTCTGTGTTACACCTCTCAAGATGGGTCTTCTGCATCCTGCTCCTTTGAGCCTTTTATTGTAATTGTAACATCTTTGGTGGTGATATTCACCTTTCCTAGTGGCATTTCATGTCTGCTCTTCCTGTCCTTGGTTACCTTCAGAAGTAATCATGTACAGGAGTATGAGAGCTGGCTAAGTGCCTCAGTCATTGCGCATTACAGCAAGTGTTTCTGGATTCCATTCAGTGAGATTCACGCTTATACAAATCACTTTGTTTCACTAACATCACACTATTATTAATTCTCTTTTGGAATACACTGTATACAATTTATTCAGACTAGAGATGTACGGCTGGCACTTTTCGTGTTTTGTGTTTTGGTTCTAATTCCACTTTCGTGCTTTGGTTTTGGCTTGGTTTTGCCAAAACCACCCTTTCATGTTTTGGTTTTGGATCTGGATGATTTAAAAAAAAAATAACAACATAAAAATGGCTAAAATCACAGAATTTGGGGGTAATTTTGATCCTAAGGTATTATTAACCTCAATAACATTCATTTCCACTCATTTCAAGTCTATTCTGAACACCTCACACATTACCATATTGTTTTTAGGCCAAAAGGTTGCACCGAGGTGGCTGAATGACTAAGCTAAGCAACACAAGTGGACAACACAAACACCTGGCCAATCTAGGAGTGGTACTGCAGTGTCAGACAGGAGGGCAGATATAAAAAAGGCCCCAAACAGCACATTATGCACAGAAGAAAAAGAGGTGCCCTGAGGTCGCTGTATGACTAAGCTAAGTGACACAAGTGTGCGTCACAAGCACCTGGCCCATCTAGGAGTGGCACTGCAGTGTCAGACAGGATGGCACTACTCAAAAACTAGGCCCAAAACAGCACATCATGCAAAGATGTAGAAGAGTTGCAATGAGGTAGCTGTATGACTTAGCCAAACGACACAAACAATTGGCCCATCTAGGAGTGGCACTGCAGTGGCAGATAGGAGAGCAGATTAATAAAAGGCCCCAAACAGCACCTCATGCAAATATATAGAAGAGGTGCAATGAGGTAGCTGTATGAATAAGCCAAGCGAAACAAACAATTGCCCTATCTAGGCGTGGCACTGCAGTGGCAGACAGAAGGCAGATATATAAAAGGCCCCAAACTGCACCTCATGCAAAGATGTAGAAGAGGTGCAATGAGGTAGTTGTATGACTAAGCCAAGTGACACAAACAATTGGCCCATCTAGGAGTGGCACTGCAGTGGCAGACAGGAGGGCAGATATAAAAAAAGGCCCCAAACAGCATCTCATGCAAAGATGTAGAAGAGGTGTAATGAGGTAGCTGTATGACTAAGCCAGGCAACACAAACAATTCCCACTGGAATTATACAGCAATATCACTGGAATTATACGGCAATATCACTGGAATTATATGGCAGTACCAATGGACATATACAGCAGTATCACTAGAATTATATGGCAGTACCACTGGATATATACGGAAGTGTCAGACAGGATGGCACTTTAAAAAAATACTCCCCAAACAGCACATGATGCAAAGAAGAAAAAGAGGTGCAAGATGGAGTTGTCCTTGGGCCCTCCCATCCACCCTTATGTTGTATAAACAGGACATGTACACTTTAACAAACCAATCATTTCAGTGACAGGGTCTGCCACACGACTTTGGCTGAAATTACTGGTTTGTTTGGGCCCCCACCAAAAAAGAAGCAATCAAACTCTCCTTGCACAAACTGGCTCTACAGAGGCAAGATGTTGACCTCATTATCATCCTCCGATTCCTCATCACTTTCACTGGGAACATCCCCCTCCTCACAGAGTATTAATTCGTCCCCACTGGTATCCACCATCACAGGTCCCCGTGTACTTTCCAGAGACAATTGCTGGTCAAGGTCTTCCTAGAGGAATTTATAATTCATTTTGATGAACATCATATTCTCCACATTTTCTGGAAGTAACCTCCTACGCCGATCGCTGACAAGGTTACTGGCTGCACTAAACACTCTTTTGGAGTACACACTGGAGGGGGGGCAACTTAGGTAAAATAAAGCCAGTTCGTGGAAGGGCATCCAAATTGCCTCTTTTTCCTGCCAGTATACATATGGACTGTCTGATATTCCTACAGTGATGCTGTCACTCATATAATCCTCCACCATTCTTTCAATGGTGACAGAATCATATGCAGTGACAGTAGACATGTCAGTAATCGTTGGCAGGTCTTTCAGTCTGGACCAGATGTCAGCTTTCGCTCCTGACTGCCCTGAATCACCGCCAGTGGGTGGGCTAGGAAATCTTATTTTTTTCCTTGCAGTCCCAGTGGTAGGATAAATTGAAGGAGGAGCTGTTGATGGGTCACATTCCGCTTGAGTAGACATTTTACTCACCAGCAGGTCATTGCACCTCTGCACACTTGTGTCTGACGGAAAGAGAGATAAAATGTAGGCTTTAAACCTAGGATCGAGCACAGTGGCAAAAATGTAGTGCTCTGATTTCAACAGATTGACCACCCTTGAATCCTGGCAAATTGAATGAAGGGCTCCATCCACAAGTCCCACATACTTATTGGAATCACTCTGTCTTAGCTCCTCCTTTAATTTCTACAGCTGCTTCTGCAAAAGCCCGATAAAGGGAATGACCTGACTCAAGCTGGCAGTGTCTGAACTGACCTCACGTGTGGCAAGTTCAAAGGGTTTGAGAACCTTGCACAAGACGGAACTCATTCTCCACTGTGCTTGGGTCAGGTGCATTCCCCCTCCTTTGCCTATATTGTAGGTGTATGTATAGGCTTTAATGGCCTTTTGCTGCTCCTCCATCCTCTGAAGCATATAGAGTGTTTAATTCCACCTCGTTACTACCTACCTCTTGCTTCAGTTGATGGCAGGGCAGGTTCAGGAGTGTTTTCTGGTGCTCCAGTCTTTGGCGCGCAGTGGCAGAATGTCGTAAGTGACCCGCAATTTTTTGGACCACTGACAGCATCTTATGTACACCCCTGTCATTTTTCAAAAAATTCTGTACCACCACATTAATTGTACTGTATGTGCAAAACATGGGATGTGCTGGAATTTGCCCAGTTGTAATGCTCGCACAATATTGGTGGCATTGTTCGATATCACAAATTCCCTGGAGAGTCTAAGTGGGGTAAGCAAATGCACAATGATGTCCCTCAGTTTCCGTAAGAGGTTGTCAGTGGTGTACTTCTTATGGAAAGCGGTGATACACAGCGTAGCCTGCCAAGAAACAAGTTTGGATTTGCGAGATCGTGCTACTGGTGCCACTGCTGCTGTTGTTTCTGCGGAGGCAATACATCTACCCAGTGGGCTGTTACAGTCATATAGTCCTTAGTCTGCCCTGTTCCACTTGTCCACATGTCTGTGGTTAAGTGGACACTGGATACATCCGCATTTTTTAGCACACTGGCGACACTTTTGTCTCTGTACATTCTCGTTATCGCCTGCCTAGTGAAGTGGAATCTAGATGGGATTTGTTACCGGGGACACAATACCTCCATCAATTGTCTAAATCCCACTGCACTAATGGCGGATACCTGATGCATGTCTAACACAAACATAAGTGTCAAGGCCTCAGTTATCTATTTCATCTTACTCACAAAGGACTGTTGGACAGTCAATTGCTTAGTTGAAGTAGTACAAGTGGTCTTCCGACTTCCCCTCTGGGATGACGATCGACTTCCAGCAGCAACAACAGCAGCGGCGGAAGCAACAGCAGCAGTAGGCGTACCACTCAAGTATCCTCCCTTGGAATCCCAGTTAGGGGAGGACCCGACAGTCTTGCCAGGGACATGGCTTGCAGGACTACAGACGTTCATGGCTGAGGAGAAGGCGGACGTTGAGGGAGTTTGTGGTGTGGCTTGTAGGAGCTTGGGTACAAGAGGAAAAAGGGATTTAGGTGTCATTGGACTGCTTATGCTCTTACCCAAAGTTTCACAACTTGACACTGACTTATGATGAATGCGCAGCAGTTGACGTATAAGGGAGGATGTATCTCGGTGGTTAATGTCCTTACCCCTACTTATTACAGTTTGACACAGGCAACACACGGATTGACACCTGTTGTCCGGATTTGTGGATAAATAATTTCACACCGAAGAGGTGGCTTTTTTGGTATTTTGCACAGGCATCACAATAAGATTGTTCATCCCATGGACAACAGGTGTCTACCCCGGTGCCTGACTTAAACAAACCACATTACAATCAGAATCCTCATTGTCAACTTCCTCCTCAGGGCCAGCAACACCCATATCCTCATCCTGGTGTACTTCAACAGTGACATCTTCAATTTCAATATGAGGAACTGGACTGTGGGTGCCTCTTCCAGCAATTTCCGGGGGCATGCAAATGGTGGAAGGAGCCACCTCTTCTCACCCAGTGTTGGGAACGTCAGGCATCGCAACCGCCGACACACTTGGACTCTCCTTGGAGATTTGTGATACCATATCAGAACGCACAGTTCTTTTCTGTGCTTTTACCAGCTTAACTCTTTTCATTTTTCTAGTGGGAGGATGAGGGCTTCCATCGTCATGTGAAGCTGAACCACTAGACATGAACATAGGCCATGGCCTTAGCTTTTCCTTTCCACTCTGTGTCGTAAATGGCATATTGGCAAGTTTACGTTTCTCCTCAGACCATTTCAATTTCTTTTTTTGGTTCTTTTTACTGAACTTTGGCTTTTTGATTTGTACATGCCCTCTACTATAACATTGGGCATCAGCCTTGGCAGACGACGTTGATGGCATTTCATCATCTATGTCATGACTAGTGGCAGCAGCTTCAGCACTAGGAGGAAGTGGTTCTTAATCTTTCCCTATTTTGTCCTCCAAATTTTTGTTCTCCATTATTTTTCTGGAGTTATATAACACAATATGCGGCACAGGAAAGCGTATCCCTACACCTCACAGGTCAAACCCTGTAAAAATTATTTGGATTAAATATTAATAACCCCTTTATTTGGAGTAAATAATATATAACACAGGACAGCACCACTGAATTTATATGGCAGCACCACTGGACTGGATTTATACGGAATTATATGGATTTATATGGAATTATATCGCAGGATCACTGGAATTATACGGCAGGATTACTGGAATTATACGTCAATATCACAGGAATTATACGGCAATATCACAGGAATTATACGCCAGTATTCCGAGAAATTATATGTGACTCGGGTCCGGACTCGGGTAGGGAGGTTCGGTAGGGTTCAGATCTCAGGGATCCGAATCCGCTCATCTCTAATTCAGACCACTCATATATTCACCACTCATACCGAGTTCTTATCTTCCAGGAATGAACAGTACTTACAGTATACAGGATTTGTTCAGAATTTGTTCACTACAGTGGAGCAGCTCACTGTCAAGATGAATCTGAGAGCTAAGGGGTCTATTTACTAAGCCTTGGATGGAGATAAAGTCGCTGGAGATACAGTATATATACAGTGTATAGATAGATATTATTATGGGGCAATATTTTATAAAGGGAGGATTATATTTAGTAAAACAATTATAGGACACACTGTATTATGTTGGCAATAACTTTATTCTGCTAAATTTTATTATAAGAATGTAAAGGGAGGGCATATTATCTTGTGGTTCTTTTTAAAACTGCCACTTGATAAATCCAATGGTCTCTTTTCTTAGTGAAAAGTGAAGGGTAGGCTTAATGAGTAGTGTGAGAAATAACATACTGTAACTGTGAACATTTCAGTGTTATTGAACAAACACAATGAGAGTTTATGCCCAATAACAATGAAACTGTGGGGGTAATTCCAAGTTGATTGCAGCAGGAAATTTTTTAGCAGTTGGGCAAAACCATGGGGGTAATTCCAAGTTGATCGCAGCAGGAAATTTTTTAGCAGTTGGGCAAAACCATGTGCACTGCAGCGGGGCAGATATAACATGTGCAGAGAGAGATAGATTTGGGTGTGGTGAGTTCAATCTGCAATCTAAATTGCAGTGTAAAAATAAAGCAGCCAGTATTTACCCTGCACAGAAACAAAATAACCTACCCAAATCTAACTCTCTCTGCACATGTTATATCTGCCTCCCCTGCAGTGTACATGGTTTTGCCCAACTGCTAAAAAATTTCCTGCTGCGATCAACTTGGAATTACCCCCCATGTGCACTGCAGGGGGGGCAGAATTATAACATTTGCAGAGAGAGTTAGATTTGGGTGGGTTATTTTGTTTCTGTGCAGGGTAAATACTGGCTGCTTTATTTTTACACTGCAATTTAGATTGCAGATTGAACTCACCACACCCAAATCTATCTCTCTCTGCACATGTTATATCTGCCTCCTCTGCAGTGCACATGGTTTTGCCCAACTGCTAACTAAGTTCCTGCTGCGATCAACTCAGAATTACCCCCATTGGGGGTAATTCCAAGTTGATCGCAGCAGGATTTTTGTTAGCAGTTGGGCAAAACCATGTGCACTGCAGGGGAGGCAGATTTAACATGTGCAGAGAGAGTTAGATTTGGGTGTGGTGTGTTCAATCTGCAATATAATTTGCAGTGTAAAAATAAAGCAGCCAGTATTAACCCTGCACAGAAATAAAATAACCCTCCCAAATCTAACTCTCTCTGCACATGTTATATCTGCCTCCCCTGCAGTGCACATGGTTTTGCCCAACTGCTAACAAAAATCCTGCTGCGATCAACTTGGAATTACCCCCATTGGGGTAAATTTACTAAGGTGGGAGATTTTTAGAACTGGTGATGTTGCCCATGGCAACCAATCAGATTCTACTTACCATTTATCTAGCTGCTTCTAGCAGATAATAGATATAATCTGATTGGTTGCTATGGGCAACATCACCCGTTCTAAAAATCTCCCACCTTAGTAAATTTACCCCATTGTCTCATAGCTATATTGTTCATGTTTTTCTTTATGCAATGAGTGCTGACACTTTTCTTAATATAGATAGATAGATAGATAGATAGATAGATAGATAGATAGATAGATAGATAGATAGATAGATAGATAGATAGATAGATAGATAGATAGATAGGATAGATATTGGATAACAATTTTAAGAGTTGTCACTTAAATAATCACTTTGTTCTTATACAGTAAGGCACAAATAATAAAAAAAAACACATTCTTGTCTTTAAAAGTTTATCCTGAGATCTTCTAAATTAAAAGAAAGCAAACTAGCATATTACTTCTTTACCTTGGAATAATAAAAGGTCAAATCCTGTGATCATCTGTCTCCATAATTTCACTAGCAATTGGCAAGTACAATTTAGATGCTGCCAAGAAATAAAACTGATCTCATTCATGTAGAAAAAGAGCATTTATTCATTAACTTTTTGTTAGGTATTGCAGCAATAAGAAATGCATACAGTCATGCAGTCATAAATTGTGCTGTTTTACAAAGTCAATATATCTTTTTATTAATTTTACTTCACTTTATTGTAGAATATATTTTACATGCAGCAGTTGTTCAATGTAATCAAAACAAAGTTCTATGGACCCTTTAACATTTTTGGATGAAAATATTTTAATTATGTACAGTACCTAAAACTGATTTGTCTTAAACATTTCCAAAACCTCTAAAATCCTAAAGAGATGAATGTCTTTTCATAATGCAGTTATTACAGTATTAAAAATCTGCACAAGGCATGTTGTTTTACAGTATATAGGGCAATAAGGGAGGTTCTGGTAGAATGGTCAACCATGTTAAGGTCGACATTCATTAGGTCGACCACTATTGGTCGACAATACATGTTCGACATTGGCATGAAAAATGGTTAACACGGGACAGGTCCACACATGAAAAGGTCGATATGGATTTTTTAAACTGTTTTTGGTGTAATTTTTTCCGTAACATGACAAGGAACCCCAATTAGTGTACCACACCCCTTTGCATGGATCACTTCACTCGCCATGCTGCGGGCAAGGTGCCTCGCTCTGCACAGGTTACCGTTCCCAATCGTAGTCCATGTGAATGGTAAAGTATGAAAAAAGTATAAAATCTATTTTTTTTAAAAGCCATGTCGACCCTTTCATGTGTCGACCATACGTCCACGTCGACCATGACAATGTCGACCAATAGTGGTCGACCTAATGACTGTCGACCTTAACATGGTTGTGAGGATACTGGGTTCCAAATGGTAGATGAAAAACCAACAGTGGTTTATTGAATAGAATGGGTTATAAACAGCTCAGCACACTTCTGTGATCCAATTCTACACGACAATTCCCTCCTGGAACTCCTGACAGAACATTACTTCTTAGCCAGTCTCCTGCCACTCTCTGACCTTCTCTACCAGATCCCTCTCAACTCCTCTGTTTGCTATTATCAAAACCTTTGTCTTTCCTACCATAAAGCGACACCCCCAGAACAGTTTCAGAGCAAACCTACTTTCACATGCCCAGGCTTGTCCCCTAGGCCACAATAGATGTTAACTAAATTAACCTTACTTAATCTGATTGTGTGGCCTGGAATCCATTCTGTGGGGAAGAATGAGGGTGTTGTATGGCCTGACATCTGATACTGGCTGTATCTACCCAACAGCAAACACACAGGTTGTCTGAGCAGTCACATGGGGGAAACATTATTTTACAACTATAACACAATAACCAATACATTCATATATATACATCGAAAACATAACTGTACCCTTGTAACAATAACATCATATAATATAATACAATATTGCCTAGTATATAGCCAATTACAGATCAACAATTAGTGTAGTCCATGGGTAGGACCAGGGCTAGGAAAGTAACCACGTGTCTTTTACCACTGTGCGACACGACATGCCGGCTGTGTCATCACGTGTCATCACATTACCTTCCCCTACTTTCTCGCCCAGTGTCCTAAGTAGCTTAAGCTTGCTGAGCGCAGTGATGCTTTTCTACATCAGACAGTCTGTGCCTCATCATAACAATGACTGGCTGGTATCTCTTGTGGGTCTGGTGGTTTAATGAATAGCATTGTACAGCTTGTAGGGAGCCCACCAGCGTCCCAGGTCCAAAGTCTGTGGTAATTGTCATGAGGCTTGTGTGGGAATTTCTTTCCCCGGTCTGGTGGGTGTGTGGCCCACAGTACATAAATCAATACAGTCTTACCAGGGTCAGGTGGAAACGTGATCAGCAGTCTATAGTTCTTGTATTCCCCCCCCCAGTGTCCAGTCCAAATACATTAATCAAAGTCTACTTTGTAGACAGCCGCTGGGTTGGGGTAACAGCATGTGCAACAGTGTAATTCAGTAAGTCCAATAACTGTGGCTGGGGACTTAATAATTCCCCTACACCCAACTGGGTAACCTCAAATTTCAGAAAGTCATAGTTTTCCTCCATAAACAAAATCTGATCTCTGGGGCCCTCACTCTCCCTCCCCAACAATGTATTCCCTGGGAACCCCACTTCCATCACCTCTGGTGCATCAGGACAGTGGCTTGCCTCCCCCAAACAAGAACCACGGGTATGGTAATTGTCAGGGCACAATTGGGATTCCTTCATGCCAGAAGTTTCTTCTGTGCTATCCTGGGTAAATGCTTCCTCCAGCCTGGCTGGCTGGGTAACTTGTGGGATCCTACTCTGAGTCTTGTATGCTTTGGCCTGGAGTACAATCTGCTCAGCTTCCTTGTGTGTACCCACCAACTCGACCATGGTTGTACTGGAACATGGATGTAGGTTCACAGGGACAGTGGCATTACCTTCTCCATTCACTGCTACATGTCCTGGCTGAACACCATTGTCCTGGTTAGAGTCAGTCATTTCACCTTGCATACAATGCCAGTCCAAAACACATTCAGGTGCCCTAGAGTAGAGCAACATGTTCCCTTCCAGTTCCAGAGCTGATGCTATTTTCACCATGTCTGATACCTGGATTTTCTCTGAGTCACAGGGAAGATTCTGGCATTCAGACTGCAGCTCCTTGCCATCAAGTTCACTGAATGGGAACAGACCTCCAGAATCTTCTGGGAGAGATACAAAAGCTGGGGATACACTGGGCCCTTCCTGAACATCCTTTTCTGATAAAATAACTGGGGCAGCCATGAACATAGCTTCACAATAGGCCTCCCTCAGCCGAATATGCTGATCAGCCTGAAGTGAGACACTGTCTGCACTAGCCATGCTTATAGTTGGGACATTACCACCTACTGCTGCCCTCGCAGAGATCTCCTCTTCCACCTCTGAAAATGGGAAGGCATAGTGCATCTTCTCCTGGGGTGTTTGAATGACAGACCCCACTTCCTTCTCATTTTCAGTAGCCTCCCCCAAACACAACACCGTAAATGGCTCAGTAGCCAGGACTGGTTGGTGCTCACCTGAAGGATTCCCTTGGAGGCTCTGTTGCTCGAGTGGTGGTCAGGAGATAGTAGCGACTTCTTCCTCAATGTCTCGCCATGCTGGGGTATCTAGGGGCCCCCGATCCAATGCCACTTCCTCTGGCTCTGTCCAGGAAGAAAATTTACTCTGCACTTGCCCTTCCGTCTCGGTATATTGTATACTTTGTGTCATTTGGGCTACTGTTTCGATCACTTCCTCCCTGAGTTCATCAAACTCTGGCTCCCCTAGCAGATTCCATGTAGCTGCTTCACTTCTGCAGTGCATGAACGCATTCCCCAGATGACACAACTTGTCCTGTATGCTGGATACTCTTCACCTGCTGATTACCTGCTGAGCTTCATTCCAGTACTCCCAATGTACTGCATTTTGGTAACTATAAATAACAGATCCGGCTTCCCAGCCTGCCGATTTGCTGACGAACTTCCAACCACAAGTTCCACTGCCCTGGTTCCATTACTGGTCTCCTCCGCTGAGGCCTGGACCGTATCCTCCTCTTCCTCCTTATCACAAGGGTGCTGAAAGTCCCATTGAGCCAGTTTTCCAATTAGGGATTCCTTGGTATCCACTGTATTGATTACAATTTTATTTTCATGACACAGTCCTTGCAGGACTCACTTCTTGATGTCTTTGTAATATTGTGCTGCTGCCTCCAATCTGCTGTAATATCTTGCATCCATGCTTGTAACCTGAGTGATCCCTCTGCTTGCCACCAAATGTGAGGATACTGGGCTTCAAATCACTCAGTCATGGTGGTAGATTAAAAACCAACAGTGGTTTATAGAACAGAATGGGTTATAAACAGCTCAGTACACTTCTGCTTTCCAATTCTATACGACAATTCCCTCCTGGAACTCCTGACAGAACATTACTTCTTAGCCAGTCTCCTGCCACTCTCTGACCTTCTCTCCCAGATCCCTCTCAACTCCTCTGTTTGCTATTATCAAAACCTTTGTCTTTCCTACCATAAGGCGACACCCCCAGAACAGTTTCAGAGCAAACCTACTTTCACATGCCCAAGCATGTCCCCTAGGCCACAATAGATGTTAACTAAATTAACCTTACTTAATCTGATTGTGTGGCCTGGAATCCATTCTGTGGGGAAGAATGAAGGTGTTGTATGGCCTGACATCTGATACTGGCTGTATCTACCCAACAGCAAACACACAGGTTATCTGAGCAGTCACATGGGGGAAACATTATTTTACAACTATAACACAATAACCAATACATTCATATATATACATCGAAAACATAACTGTACCCTTGTAACAATAACATCATACAATATAATACAATATTGCCTAGTATATAGCCAATACAGATCAACAATTAGTGTAGTCCATGGGTAGGACCAGGGCTAGGAAAGTAACCATGTGTCTTTTACCACTGTGCGACACGACGCGCCGGCTGTGTCATCACGTGTCGTCACAATGGTCGACCATCCAAATGGATACCAAATAAGAACATTCCCTGTGTAAGCTCATGAGAAAATAGCCTTGTAATGGTAAGGATGCTATTTCTCTCTGTTTTCTAGGACAGTGATTCTCAATCCCAATCCTCAAGTACCCCCATAAGGTTATGTTTTGAGGGGTTCTACCTCAGGAATAGGCAGGATAAGTACTGACCCGGCAAAAATAAGTGGTTTATATAGGGTTGTGGCCACAAATAATACCAATTCATATTACGCTACACAGTAGTCTTCATTATTCAAATTACACTGCACAGTAGCCCCACTTGCACACATTGCTCCAGGTAGAGCCCCTGTCACACGTTACGCCAGGTAGAGACTGATTTTACACATTATGGCAGGCAGAGCTCCCTTTTACACATTATGGCAGGCACCAGATCTCCCTTTTACACATTACGGCAGGTAGAGCTCCCTTTTACACATTACGGCAGGCAGAGTCCCCTTTTTCACATTAAAGTCTGGATGGTCGGTAAAGCAGGTGTGTACCCACAGAGTTGGTGAAATGCAGGTGATAAACAGTACTTACCAGTGCAGCAGTGATCTAGATGGGGGCAGGTGGGTCCTTTCTTGTCGGCTCTTGTCAGATGCTTTTTGGTCAGGAGGTGGGTGGGGGAACCAGCAGGCTTGTGGATAGGGTTTGCTTATGATGTCAAAGCTTACGGCCCAGTCCTCCCGTCCTGGACCCACCCTGTTGTATATGGACTCACAATCCTCATTAAGGATGGTGCAATTTAATTTGAGGTATTTGATATAAAATCTGGGACATCGGGAGACTCCACTGTGAAGAGTCTCCCACAGAAGGTGGGATGGTAGGCAACTATGGCCCAGCTGCACACACATATATACACCCTGTACATACATACTGTACATACATACATATACACTGTACATACATATGTACATATACACTGTACACACATACATATACACTGTACATATACAGTATACACTCATACATATACATTGTTCATACATACATATACACTGTACGTCCGTCCGTACGTCCGTCCGTCCGTCCGTACGTACGTACGTACGTATACACTGTACACAAATACATTTACAATATACACACATACATATACACTTTACACACATACATACACACTGTACACACATACACACACTGTACACATATACATATGCTATGTACATACGCATACAGCTATACATTATACACACATACATATACACTGTACACACATACGTACTGTGACGACATGTGATGACACAGCCGGCGCGTCGTGTCGCACAGTGGTAAAAGACACGTGGTTACTTTCCTAGCCCTGGTCCTACCTATGGACTACACTCATTGTTGATCTGTATTTGGCTATATACTAGGCAATATTGTATTATATTGTATGATGTTATTGTTACAAGGGTACAGTTATGTTTTTCGATGTATATATATGAATGTATTGGTTATTGTGTTATAGTTGTAAAATAATGTTTCCCCCATGTGACTGCTCAGAAAACCTGTGTGTTTGCTGTTGGGTAGATACAGCCAGTATCAGATGTCAGGCCATACAACACCCTCATTCTTCATCACACAATGGATTCCAGGCCACACAATCAGATTGTTAGGATCTCCTGCTCTGTGCTGCCACGTCACCATGGCAACCGGGAGGCAAGTGTTAGCGAAGTAACCTGAGCGCAGCTGATACTCCGGTCCGGGTTTTTACTGTGTAGTGGTTACAGGCTCTGTGTACGGCAGGGAATCCGGCGCTGGTTTTGTGCTCACAGTCTGTGAGGTCTGAGTGGGGCATGGACAGCACCTGCTATATAAACCATCCTCTCAGGCTAGGCAAATGCTGCTGAATCTTTGTTTGTTAGTCAGTTCCAGAGAGTTAGCTAGTACTGTGTGACTTTGTATTTACTTGTTGCTTACTGCGAATAGGCCTTGGGATTCGGTACTTCATTCTGCCAATCCGGACCTAGCAGTAAGACTGGAGTCAGTTGTTTGACCTGCTGGGGTTCTTTTGCTATTCTGTGAACCCAGCAGGTTTGTGGCTGTACACTCAGACCTGCTTGCTTAATCCTCCCTAACTGTGCAGGGCGTCCAGGTGTCAGTTTAGTGGCAGTAAGCTGAACCTGTGCCCTGCAAGTGGGGGTTAGGATTGTGGATACTCTCCTTGTGTCTATATTTCTATCTCTGACCAAGGAGTTTATTCCCACACCCGTTGGTAACCCTTTGGGGTTTTTTCTGTTGCTCTTAGCAACATCATTTCAGGTGCTCCACATGTTAAATCACTACACATCGCTTCATTGTCCGCTCTATTCCATCTGAGCATTCCTGACACTAGGGAGACACCCAATTCCTGAGCCTTTAGGCTTCCTTGTTCACTTTGTGTTTATTAGTTATTCCATCACCTCCTGTGTATGTTATGTTATACTGTCTGTGAGTTCGTTTGCTTCGCTTCCCTCTCTGTTCATACACCGGTATACTCCTGTTAGCACTGGTGTGCGTAACATATTCAGCAGCCCTACTCCTGTTGAAATTTTGTGGGAATATGGAGCATACCCCTCAAAATACTTTGCAACAGGTGGTCGATCAGGTGCAGGTCCTGACTCGACAATTTAATGAGATGTCCATTAAAATTAACACCCCGCAGGCCGCTAGCGGAGCTCCCGCAGCAGCAGCGGCAAGTTCAGGGGTTAAGGAGCCGAAAGTAAATCTCCCGGATCGTTTTTCTGGAGATCGCTCGCAGTTCTTTTGTTTCAAGGAGAGCTGTAAGCTATATTTCAGGCTTAGGCCCCAGTCTTCTGGGTCGGAGATTCAGCGGGTGGGCATGGTGATTTCCTTGCTACAAGGAGACCCACAGGTCTGGGCATATGGGTTACAGCCTGACTGTCCGTCACTTAAAAGTGTTGATGCTTTTTTTACGGCACTGGGCATTTTGTATGATGACCCTGACAAGATGGCTTCAGCCGAGGCTCAGATTACGGTTCTTAAGCAAGGGCGACGGCCAGCTGAGGTTTATAGTACGGAGTTTCGGAGGTTGGCTCATAAT
Source organism: Pseudophryne corroboree (assembly GCF_028390025.1). NCBI lineage: Eukaryota > Metazoa > Chordata > Amphibia > Anura > Myobatrachidae > Pseudophryne > Pseudophryne corroboree. Next base: position 332,817,258 of record NC_086445.1, read on the forward strand.
ACCCAGTGGAATGACCCAGCCCTGAGAAACCAGTACCAAAGGGGCCTTTCTGACCAGATGAAGGACCAACTGTTACAATATCCCTCGCCTGATAGCTTAGATCAGCTCATGCAGTTATCCATCCGGGTGGATAGACGGCTGAGAGAGCGTAGGCTTGAAAGGGAGACCGCAGTTTCCTTTTTTCCCAAGGGAACCTCAGACTCTGAGGAATATTCCGAGGAGCCTATGCAGATTGGGGCTACCCGCCTCTCCTCGCGTGAGAAGATGCGGAGGAGACAGCAGGGTTTGTGTTTGTACTGTGGGAATAAAGGTCATGTTGTAATATCATGCCCAGAAAAAACGGAAAACTTCAGGGCCTGAGGGTGATGGGAAATATCCTGTCTGTTATGAGCCACGGCTGTGGCTCATTCCTGTTTTGCAGTTTTGTTCTGTATTTCATGTTATACTTCCGTTTATGTTCCCCGTGGGTGTCATGGGGTGCTCGGAGCTCACCCTTAAGGAGGGGATACTGTTATGAACCACAGGTAGTGGTTCATTCCTATTTTATGTTTATTTAGTTGTTTTGCATGCCAGGATTTCCCATTGCTCTGTTTTGGATTACTCTTGTCTGCTGCCGCTGGTGAGTCTGTGCAATTGCAGCTTGTTCCCATGTATTCAGCCTCATCTGGCTGCTGATTGCATCTTGTCAGCTTAGTCGTGCAGCAGGCCAGCTGCAAGAGATAATTAATTAGGCCTCTCTGATATATGCTGGCTCACTGCAGTTAGCAGATGCTGATGATATTCCTTGGTTTGCAGTCTGCTTTAAGTTTGAGCTGGTTCTTGTCAGTCCCTGTGTGGATTCCTGTGTCAGTCCCTGTGTGGATTCCTGTGTCAGTCCCTGTGTCTGATCCCGGGTCCTACCCTGAGTTCCAGTGGATTCTGCCTGTCCTCCAGTTCTGAAAGTCGGTGTCGGCAGCTTCCTGTTTCCCTATGTCAGTTGCAGAAAGTATCCAGTCCTGCTCAAGCCGGTTGTTCCTGTCCTCAGTGGTCCTGTACTCAGAGATTTGTCATCTTTTCCTGGAGTCTGACTGAGCACCTTTAACATCCTGTGGTGTTCGTGAGTCACGGCGCAGCCGTGTGTTGCGGCTTGTCCGCTTACTGTTTATTATTTAGTATATTTGTGTCCTGGAGCTTTTGCGGAGGATTCCGCTCTCCCTGATCCACTCTGGTATCCAGCGGTGCTGGATAGGAGTAACGGATCAGTGGATCTTTGGTTGTCCTTTTCCCTGGCGGCTAGTCCGCACATACCTTTTGATTTAGTTAGTTAACTTGTAACCCCTGGCCTGGTTGCTTAGTCAGAGGGCCCCTTGTTATCACCCTGTCTCGGATTTCCCTTTGTCTCCCATTAAGACCTGAGGGGGCATCGGGGTTGGGCAGACATAATCCGCCCTTCGAACGCGGCTGCCATGGGCTCAAGCAACCATAGTCTCGCAGGGGATTTCTGATAACACGGGCGAGACAACGGAGTTAGGGCGCCAGGGGTTACTAGGCTTTCCTGCTCCCACAACCAGCATATCTTCCCAGTACTCTGACCTCAGCCATACGATCTCCTCTGGTCTGGAGTACGGGAATCATAACATTATCATCAGCCATACCACAAAAAAGAAATAAAACTTTTTTTTCTTTTTTGGCCCAGTCCAGTGTTTAGTCTAGAATCCAGTCCTGTCTAGAATTCAGTGTGCAGAAATCCAGTCCAGTGTTTAGAATCCAATCCAGTCCGGTGTTTAGAATCCAATCCAGTGTTTAGAATCCAGTCCGGTGTTTAGAATCCAGTCCGGTGTTTAGAATCCAGTCCGGTGTTTTAAAAAAAAAAAAAAAAGTCTTGTTTTGTTTAGCAAAATTTAGTCTTGCCTTGTCTTGCCTTGTCTTGCCTTGCCTTGCCTTGTCTAGCCTTGCCTTGTCTTGCCTTGCCTTGCCTTGTCTTGCCTTGTCTTGTCTTGTCTAGTTTTAAATCCTCCTATGTCAACTATGCAAGCCCTGCAGGCATCTCTCGCAGCCCTGAACTCTGTATTCAGTGCTTTGAGACCAGAGCGACTTGAAGTTTTGCAGCAATCCCTAAAGCAACTGCAAAACCTTCTGACTAAAATCTTGCTTATTTTGCCAGAAGTCGTTGAGAGTACATCTATCTCTAAAGAGACTCTTGTTCACAGTATGGTGACAAGAGAATCCTCTGGTTTAATTGAAGAGAAAAAGTTTAAAAGTTTTCTGCGGCCCAGGCTCTCAGAAGAGGAGCGTCTGCGTCACAGAAACTTAAACTTATGCCTATATTGTGGGGGTTTAGGCCATTATCTGCAGACCTGTGAGTTGCGCAAGCCAAAGTGTGGTGACGAGTCTTGCCCTCTGGCCAAGTTGAGTCATGATACAAGATCTACTCCTGTCTCTACTGTGGCAGAAGTACTTGTCACACAACCCACACAAAAAAGCTCTCTGTCCTATAATTGGGGTCCTTGGGCAAGGGAGCCCCATTATAGATTCAGGAATCAAAAGAGAATGTTTCTCTCCTCTCTTGAGGTTCCTGTGGAAGCGGAGTTGCAAGTCCCTGGAGTGGTGCCCGTAGCCCAGGGTCCTGGAGTGGTGCCCGTAGCCCAGGGTCCTGGAGTGGTGCCCGTAGCCCAGGGTCCTGGAGTGGTGCCCGTAGCCCAGGGTCCTGGAGTGGTGCCCGTAGCCCAGGGTCCTGGAGAGGTGCCCGTAGCCCAGGGTCCTGGAGTGGTGCCCGTAGCCCAGGGTCCTGGAGTGGTGCCCGTAGCCCAGGGTCCTGGAGTGGTGCCCGTAGCCCAGGGTCCTGGAGTGGTGCCCGTAGCCCAGGGTCCTGGAGTGGTGCCCGTAGCCCAGAGTGCTGGAGCGGTACCCGATGCCCAGAGTGCTGGAGCGGTACCCGATGCCCAGAGTGCTGGAGCGGTACCCGATGCCCAGAGTGCTGGAGCGGTACCCGATGCCCAGAGTGCTGGAGCGGTACCCGATGCCCAGAGTGCTGGAGCGGTACCCGATGCCCAGAGTGCTGGAGCGGTACCCGATGCCCAGAGTGCTGGAGCGGTACCCGATGCCCAGAGTGCTGGAGCGGTACCCGATGCCCAGAGTGCTGGAGCGGTACCCGATGCCCAAGCTTATAGAGGGACATCAAATATTGTAGCTCAGGTTTCCATACCAGATGGGGTTTCAGAAGCTGTTACCCCAGGTAGGGACTTGAGGAGCGCAACCTCAGAAAGGGTATCTAAAACCATAGTTCTTGAAGGGAACTCGAGAAGCAAAACCCCAGAAGGGATCTTTGAAGTAATATCCCCAAGTGGGGTCTCGAGAGACGCAGCCCCAAAGAAGGGTCTAGAAGTCGCTTCCCCAGGAAAGAACTTAAGAAGCATAGCATTAGTGGAGGATCTGAACGTTATTGCTTCAGCAAAAGTCCCGGAAGTCATAGTCCCGGGAGAACTTTCGATTATTATCGACTCAGAGAGGGAGGCCGATGGCCCGATCCCAGTCAGGGAGGCCAACGACCCGGTCCCAGTAAAAGAATCCGAGGTGCTGGCCCCAGCGGGGTTCCCGGAGGCCACTGCCCCAGCGGGGTTCCCGGAGGCCACTGCCCCAGCGGGGTTCCCGGAGGCCACTGCCCCAGCGGGGTTCCCGGAGGCCACTGCCCCAGCGGGGTTCCCGGAGGCCACTGCCCCGGGTGGGGTTCAGAAAGTCACTGCCCCGGGTGGGGTTCAGAAAGTCACTGCCCCGGGTGGGGTTCAGAAAGTCACTACCCCAGGTGGGGTTCAGAAAGTCACTGCCCCGTGTGGGGTTCAGAAAGTCACTGCCCCGGGTGGGGTTCAGAAAGTCACTGCCCCGGGTGGGGTTCAGAGAGTCTCAGCCTCAAGTAAGGGCAATAGTGACCAGGTCCTAGCAAAGCACTTCAGTCAGTCAGATGGGAAGGAAACAGATCCAGACTCTGATATCTCAACATCCATAATCTTTGATGGGGACTTAGCCCAATTTCTGGCGCTTTACAAACACTATTACATTATCATGTTGTCTAGACCATTTCTGGGCATCACTCCAGAGAACATTGTGCTCTATCTTATTTATTCTTTTAAAGGAGAGCCTTTTGAGTGGGCGACCAGCCTAATGAAAGCTGAAGATCCCATTCTTCAGGATCCCCCAGCATTCAGTGATGCAATTATTAAAAGATATGGTTCCAAAGAAATTGGTTCAGGTTCCTCTAAGTCACCCGTCTTGTCTGCTGAGAGTCCACAAAATACTGTAAACTCGGCACAGGAGTCTCAGCCCGTTGTTGTGACTGCAGGATGTGCTTTTCTGACTACTTCTTCTAATAATAGCACTTTACCAGAAAGTTCAGCTCCCAAGGGTAAGAGACCTGTCTCTGATTTGAACGCAGCCTTGCTGGGTGGTACCATCAGTTCAGACAATGTTTGGGGAATTACCTTGGTCAGACCTAAAGAGCTTTGTAAAAAGAAGAAGAAGAAAAAGAAATAATTTTTTGACTCTTGCCTTGATAAAAAAAAAAAAAAGATTTTTTTTCCCCTTGTCTTGTGTCCAGTGGGGCCACCATCAAGGGGAGGGCACTGTTACAAGCTGTGGTTGCAGCTTGTTTCTGTTTTCGTGTCTGTTAGACCAATGTGTCAGGTTTTTTTTTGTATCCCTTGTTCTGGATAGTCTGAATTTTGGGGTCTTTTGACCCCTCCTCAAGGGGGGGGTACTGTTATGAGCCACGGCTGTGGCTCATTCCTGTTTTGCAGTTTTGTTCTGTATTTCATGTTATACTTCCGTTTATGTTCCCCGTGGGTGTCATGGGGTGCTCGGAGCTCACCCTTAAGGAGGGGATACTGTTATGAACCACAGGTAGTGGTTCATTCCTATTTTATGTTTATTTAGTTGTTTTGCATGCCAGGATTTCCCATTGCTCTGTTTTGGATTACTCTTGTCTGCTGCCGCTGGTGAGTCTGTGCAATTGCAGCTTGTTCCCATGTATTCAGCCTCATCTGGCTGCTGATTGCATCTTGTCAGCTTAGTCGTGCAGCAGGCCAGCTGCAAGAGATAATTAATTAGGCCTCTCTGATATATGCTGGCTCACTGCAGTTAGCAGATGCTGATGATATTCCTTGGTTTGCAGTCTGCTTTAAGTTTGAGCTGGTTCTTGTCAGTCCCTGTGTGGATTCCTGTGTCAGTCCCTGTGTGGATTCCTGTGTCAGTCCCTGTGTCTGATCCCGGGTCCTACCCTGAGTTCCAGTGGATTCTGCCTGTCCTCCAGTTCTGAAAGTCGGTGTCGGCAGCTTCCTGTTTGCCTATGTCAGTTGCAGAAAGTATCCAGTCCTGCTCAAGCCGGTTGTTCCTGTCCTCAGTGGTCCTGTACTCAGAGATTTGTCATCTTTTCCTGGAGTCTGACTGAGCACCTTTAACATCCTGTGGTGTTCGTGAGTCACGGCGCAGCCGTGTGTTGCGGCTTGTCCGCTTACTGTTTATTATTTAGTATATTTGTGTCCTGGAGCTTTTGCGGAGGATTCCGCTCTCCCTGATCCACTCTGGTATCCAGCGGTGCTGGATAGGAGTAACGGATCAGTGGATCTTTGGTTGTCCTTTTCCCTGGCGGCTAGTCCGCACATACCTTTTGATTTAGTTAGTTAACTTGTAACCCCTGGCCTGGTTGCTTAGTCAGAGGGCCCCTTGTTATCACCCTGTCTCGGATTTCCCTTTGTCTCCCATTAAGACCTGAGGGGGCATCGGGGTTGGGCAGACATAATCCGCCCTTCGAACGCGGCTGCCATGGGCTCAAGCAACCATAGTCTCGCAGGGGATTTCTGATAACACGGGCGAGACAACGGAGTTAGGGCGCCAGGGGTTACTAGGCTTTCCTGCTCCCACAACCAGCATATCTTCCCAGTACTCTGACCTCAGCCATACGATCTCCTCTGGTCTGGAGTACGGGAATCATAACACTGTCAGGCCAGAAGTCAGAATTTCCTAAAAATACTTTTCTCATTCCGGTGACTTTGGAGATCCTCTGTCAAACTGTCAAGACTGAGGCCTTTGTTGACAGTGGGGCCGATGGGGTTTTCATGGACCGTCAATTCGCCCTGGAACACTCTGTTCCCTCAGTACCTTTGGCATCAGAGATTGAGATCTGTGGGTTAAGCGGGGAACCATTGTCCCAGGGTAAAATTACCTCCTGCACCAGCCAAATTCCTTTGTTTATTGGAGCCACACACTCTGAAAAATTGTCTTTTTATGTGACTGTCTGTTCTTTTGCCCCATTGGTTTGGGGGTTACCCTGGTTAAGGGCCCATAACCCTCAATTTGACTGGGTCTCTGGGGAGATTCTTAGTTGGAGTAGTGATTGTTTCAGGAGTTGCTTGAGCCTTCCAGTCAGGCTCTCGCAGCTAAGTTTTCCAGGATTGCCAGGATGTTATGCAGATTTTGCGGATGTGTTCTCCAAAAAAGTTGCGGAGGTACTACCCCTCCCCATCGCCCCTATGACTGTGCCATTGATTTGTTGCCGGATGCTAAGCTTCCCAAGAGCAGGTTGTACTCCCTGTCACATCCTGAGACTCAGGCTATGGCTGAGTACATTCAGGAGAACTTGGCTAAGGGATTTATCAGCCCCTCACAGTCCCCAGTTGGGTCGGGGTTCTTTTTCGTGGGTAAAAAGGATGGTTCGTTGCGACCCTGCATCGACTTCAGGGAATTGAACCGTATCACGATTAAAAACTCGTACCCACTGCCTCTCATTTCGGTTTTGTTTGACCAGCTTCGTACTGCCACCGTTGTTTCTAAGATTGACCTACGCGGTGCTTACAATCTAATCCGAATAAGAGAGGGGGATGAATGGAAGACTGCCTTTAATACCCACTCAGGGCATTATGAATATTTGGTGATGCCTTTTGGGCTCTCTAATGCCCCGGCAGTCATCCAGGAATTCATGAACGATGTGCTCAGGGAATATTTGGATAGATTCTTAGTTGTTTATCCTTAGCTGTTTATCCTTAGCTGTTTATCCTAATCTTCTCTCATTCCCTGGAGGAACATCGGAAGCATGTACGCTTAGTCCTCCAGAAACTCAGAGACCACCAGCTTGGGGCGAAGCTGGAGAAGTGCGAGTTTGAAGTCCAGCAAATCGCATTTCTAGGGTATATTATCTCATCAGAAGGTTTCCAAATGGAAGGTTCTAAGGTACAGGCAGTCCTGGATTGGGTGCAGCCCACTAGTTTGAAGGCGCTTCAGCGTTTTCTGGGCTTTGAAAATTTTTATAGACGGTTTATCGCTGGATTTTCATATATAGTGGCCCCCTTGGTGGCACTCACTAAAAAAAGGGCGGATGTTGCTCACTGGTCTTGTGAGGCCAAAGCGGCCTTTGCCCGTCTCAAAAGGGCATTTGTCTCGGCCAAGGTGCTGCGACACCCAGATCCAGAGCGTCCTTTTGTGGTAGAAGTGGATGCCTCTGAGATAGGTATTGGGGCAGTGCTCTCTCAGATGGGGGTGTCTGATAATCGCCTTCATCCCTGTGCTTACTTTTCCCGTAAATTTTCTTCTGCCGAGATGAATTATGATGTGGGTAACCGGGAATTGTTGGCTATAAAGGATGCACTCGGGGAGTGGAGACACTGGCTTGAGGGGGCTAAGTTTGTGGTCTCAATTCTCACCGACCATAAGAATCTGGCATATTTAGAGTCAGCGAAGCGGCTCAATGCCAGGCAGGCACGATGGGCTTTGTTTTTTGCTCGCTTTAATTTTTTTATAACATATCGCCCTGGGTCAAAAAACATCAAGGCTGATGCGCTCTCGCGGAGTTTTTCTCCAGTTCAAGAGACCACCGAGGAGCCATTGCCCATTGTGTCCCCATCATGTATTAAAGTGGGCATTACCCAGGACCTCTTGTCATTAGTCCTTAGAGCACAGGAGCAAGCTCCTCCAGACCTTCCGGTAGGTCTCTTGTTTGTGCCTCCTAGGTTAAGACAGCGAGTGTTCCTGGAATTCCATGCCAAGAGGTCGGCAGGGCATCCGGGTATTGCCAGAACTCGGGAGTTGCTGTCTATGGCGGTGTGGTGGCCCTCGGTGGCTAGGGATGTGGATCAGTGGGTTCGGGCATGTGACGTTTGTGCCCGAAATAAAACTCCTAGAGGGGTTCCTGTCGGCCCATTACATCCACTCTGTATTCCGTCTAAGCCATGGACCCACATTTCCATGGATTTTGTGGTGGACTTACCCAAATCCTCGGGGATGACAGCCATTTGGGTTGTCGTTGACAGGTTTTCGAAGATGGCGCATTTCGCAAGTTGGGTTGCCATCAGCCAGATGCCTGTCTCAGTTATTTATGCAGCATGTAGAGCGCCTCCACGGGTTGCCACTTGATGTGGTCTCTGACCGTGGATCCCAGTTTGTGGCCAAATTCTGGAGGGCATTTTGTTCTGATCTCCAGATTTCTGTGAGCTTGTCGTCAGGCTACCATCCACAGTCTAATGGGCAGACTGAGAGGGTGAACCAGTCCTTGGAGCAGTTCCTCAGGTGTTATGTCTCCAAGTGTCATACTGACTGGGTTGCTCATCTGTCCATGGCGGAGTTTCCCTGTAACAACGCGGCTCACTCTGCTACAGGGATCTCTCCCTTCCTTTGTGTGTATGGGCATCATCCTAAGGCCAATTCTTTTGACCCCCTGGATTCCACGTCTGGTGGTTCCCCTGTTGTTTCGGTAATTAGGGGTATTTGGAGGAAAGTGAAGAAAGCCCTTGTGTCTGTGTCATTAGTGACCAAAAAGGGTTTTGATAAGCGGAGAAGACCCTGCAACTTCAAATTAGGAGACTTCGTCTGGTTGTCCACCAAGAATTTGAAGTTGAGACAGCGATCTCATAAGTTTGGCTCCCGGTTCATCGGCCCTTAAAAGATCACCAGGGTTATCAATCCGGTGGCATTTCAGTTAGATCTGCCCCGTTCATTGGGTATCAATAAAACATTTCATTGTTCCCTTTTAAAACTGGCGGTTAGTAATCCTTCTTCCAGTGGAAGACCTTCTCCTCTTCTGATACGGGGTCAGAGGGAGTTTGTGGTTGAAAGGGTTCTTGACTCCAAGATGGTTCGGGGTCGGCTGTCATTTTTGGTGCACTGGAAGGGGTATGGCCCGGAGGAGCGGTCGTGGGTGCGCAGTTGTGATCTTCATGCCCCCAGACTGATACGCTCTTTCTTCTCGCAGTTCCCAGATAAACCCGGTGGTAGGGGTTCTTTGACCCCTCGTCAGAGGGGGGGTACTGTTAGGATCTCCTGCTCTGTGCTGCCACATCACCATGGCAACCGGGAGGCAAGTGTTAGCGAAGTAACCTGAGCGCAGCTGATACTCCGGTCCGGGTTTTTACTGTGTAGTGGTTACAGGCTCTGTGCACGGCAGGGAATCCGGCGCTGGTTTTGTGCTCACAGTCTGTGAGGTCTGAGTGGGGCATGGACAGCACCTGCTATATAAACCATCCTCTCAGGCTAGGCAAATGCTGCTGAATCTTTGTTTGTTAGTCAGTTCCAGAGAGTTAGCTAGTACTGTGTGACTTTGTATTTACTTGTTGCTTACTGCGAATAGGCCTTGGGATTCGGTACTTCATTCTGCCAATCCGGACCTAGCAGTAAGACTGGAGTCAGTTGTTTGACCTGCTGGGGTTCTTTTGCTATTCTGTGAACCCAGCAGGTTTGTGGCTGTACTCTCAGACCTGCTTGCTTAATCCTCCCTCACTGTGCAGGGCGTCCAGATGTCAGTTTAGTGGCAGTAAGCTGAACCTGTGCCCTGCAAGTGGGGGTTAGGATTGTGGAGACTCTCCTTGTGTCTATATTTATATCTCTGACCAAGGAGTTTATTCCCACACCCGTTGGTAACCCTTTGGGGTTTTTTCTGTTGCTCTTAGCAACATCATTTCAGGTGCACCACATGTTAAATCACTACACATCGCTTCATTGTCCACTCTATTCCATCTGAGCATTCCTGACACTAGGGAGACACCCAATTCCTGAGCCTTTGGGCTTCTCCGTTCACTTTGTGTTTATTAGTTATTCCATCACCTCCTGTGTATGTTATGTTATACTGTCTGTGAGTTCGTTTGCTTCGCTTACCTCTCTGTTCATACACCGGTATACTCCTGTTAGCACTGGTGTGCGTAACACAGATGAAGTAAGGTTAATTTAGTTAACATCTATTGTGGCCTAGGGGACATGCCTGGGCATGTGAAGGTAGGTTTGCTCTGAAACTGTTCTGGGGGTGTCGCCTTATGGTAGGAAAGACAAAGGTTTTGATAATAGCAAACAGAGGAGTTGAGAGGGATCTGGGAGAGAAGGTCAGAGAGTGGCAGGAGACTGGCTAAGAAGTAATGTTCTGTGAGGAGTTCCAGGAGGAATTGTCAAGTAGAATTGGATCACAGAAGTGTGCTGAGCTGTTTATAACCCATTCTGTTCAATAAACCACTGTTGGTTTTTCATCTACCACCATGACTGAGTGATTTGGAACCCGGTATCCTCACATTTGGTGGCAAGCAGAGGGATCACTCAGGTTACAAGCATGGATGCAAGATATTACAGCAGATTGGAGGCAGCAGCACAATATTACAAAGACATCAAGAAGGGAGTCCTGCAAGGACTGTGTCATGGAAACAAAATTGTAATCAATACAGTGGATACCAAGGAATCCCTAATTTGAAAACTGGCTCAATGGGACTTTGATCACCCTTGTGATAAGGAGGAAGAGGAGGATACGGTCCATGCCTCAGCGGAGGAGACCAGTAATGGAACCAGGGCAGTGGAGCTTGTGGTTGGAAGTTTGTCAGCATATCGGCAGGCTGGGAAGCCGGATCTGTTATTTATAGTTACCAAAATGCAGTACATTTTGGAGTACTGGAATGAAGCTCAGCAGGTAATCAGCAGGTGGAGAGTATCCAGCATACAGGACAAGTTGTGTCATCTGGGGAATGCGTTCATGCACTGCAGAAGTGAAGCAGCCACATGGAATCTGCTAGGGGAGCCAGAGTTTGATGAATTCAGGGAGGAAGTGATCGAAACAGTGGCCCAAATGACACAAAGTATACAATATACAGAGACGGAAGGGCAAGTGCAGAGTAAATTCTCTTCCTGGACAGAGCCAGAGGAAGTGGCATTGGATCGGGGGCCCCTAGATACCCCAGCATTGCGAGACATTGAGGAAGAAATCGCTACTATCACCCGACCACCACTCGAGCAACAGAGCCTCCAAGGGAATCCTTCAGGTGAGCACCAACCAGTCCTGGCTACTGAGCCATTTACGGTGTTGTGTTTGGGGGAGGCTACTGAAAATGAGAAGGAAGTGGGGTCTGTCATTCAAACACCCCAGGAGAAGATGCACTATGCCTTCCCATTTGCAGAGGTGGAAGAGGAGATCTCTGCGAGGGCAGCAGTAGGTGGTAATGTCCCAACTATAAGCATGGCTAGTGCAGACAGTGTCTCACTTCAGGCTTATCTGCATATTCGGCTGAGGGAGGCCTATTGTGAAGCTATGTTCATGGCTGCCCCAGTTATTTTATCAGAAAAGGATGTTCAGGAAGGGCCCAGTGTATCCCCAGCTATTGTATCTCTCCCAGAAGATTCTGGAGGTCTGTTCCCATTGAGTGAACTTGATGGTAAGGAGCTGCAGTCTGAATGCCAGAATCTTCCCTGTGACTCAGAGAAAATCCAGGTATCAGACATAGTGAAAATAGCATCAGCTCAGGAATTGGAAGGGAACATGTTGCTCTACTCTAGGGCACCTGAATGTGTTTTGGACTGGCATTGTGTGCAAGGTGAAATGACTGACTCTAACCAGGACAATGGTGTTCAGCCAGACATGTAGCAGTGAATGGAGAAGGTAATGCCACTGTCCCTGTGAACCTACATCCATGTTCCAGTACAACCATGGTCGAGTTGGTGGGTACACACAAGGAAGCTAAGCAGATTGTACTCCATGCCAAAGCATACAAGACTCAGAGTAGGATCCCACAAGTTACCCAGCCAGCCAGG